>NW_015641029.1:1083326-1113117 GCF_001515625.1 Sinocyclocheilus rhinocerous | reverse complement strand
GCAGAAGAAACTTCTTTCAAAAACATGAAAAATGGTACTGATACCAAACATGGTATTACCAAGGTATCATCTCTCTAAAAAAAAAGCATGGTCATTTAAATATTATAGATTTTTTTTTTTTTTTTTTTTTTTAAAGATGTATAGTTGTTAAAAGGCTGTTTTCTCTTTGTTCAAGGTATAAAATAATATATAAATAAAGAATAGCACTTTATGACTAATAATATTATTATATTAAATTATGTTATTTATAATATTATTATATTACAGTAAAATATTTCTGCAATATATAAAAGGGGTAACTGTAGCCTAATTATGATCTTTATTTTTAGCAGGCATATTTTAAAAAAACATCTGTACGTTTAGAGTCCTAGCAGAGAGTAATTGCCAACTTCAAATTGTAATGCAACTAATTTTGAAGTCATCAGTCTGTGATTGGGGGGGGAAATATCATTTTAATTAAGTATTTAACCTTTTTTTTTTTTTTTTTTTTTAAGTTCCAGATCAGCACCAGGTCAAAAGAAAGCACAATGCCCTATCGTTTTTCAGACATAATTTTGTTGACTTGTATATTTAAAATTTCTTATTATGTGTGTGTGAAAAACTTGCTTATTCTGATTTTTTCTTTTTCTTTCTCAGTTCAGAAAGGTTACAGGTGAACCACTGCCAGGTAATGCTCAACAACACAGATCAGACACTGAAGCAGAGGACGCCGTAGTTATTCCATCCAAACAATAACAGCTAGGCCTATCAAGAGAATTTGACATTTAGAGCTGAAATGAGCTGTTCATCTCAGCAAATAAAGAGAGAGAGAGAGAGAGAGAGAGAGAGAGAGAGATAGATAGATAGATAGATAGATAGATAGCATACGAGGTCAAGATCTTCTATGACTTTCTTTCTTCAGCAGAAAATAAAAAATATATTGCAGTGGTCTTGACCTTGACTTACCCAACTATTAAAAACATATGTCATATTTTTGGCATAACAGAAAGAAGAAAAGTAAACATCGTTACACTTGTGTTCATTTTTTACACAAAATAAGGCGTTGCTTGCATTTTTAAACATAGCCTAGATTTGTTCAAAAAGAAAAAAGAAAAAAAAACACATGTTGGGTCATTTAACCCATCCACGTTTAGTCAATCAACTTTTTTTACCCAAGTCATATTGGCAACCCAGCGCTGGGTCAGTGTGTGAAAAGTGATTTATTAAGCAAATTAAGCGTTTATTAAACAATCAGACTGGTGTATGGACCAGTCCCCTTTTCAGTGCAACAATTAATATTTTGATGGATCATAATCTCATGCAATCTGTAACAAAATAATGTGATTTATTATTTGATATTATTGGAAAGCTATTGTTAAGCTGTAATGCGCCTGTGGCAAATTCACATGTTACGCAGATGTCCCTTTTAAAAGTGCTGGGTGGCGAATGGTATCAACCAAACCCGACTAATCATAGCAGCGCTGTATATTTTATTGTTCAGCTGGTGCTCTTGTGTAGGCCTGTTGCTCTCATAACGTTATGATGGATGGGTTGCGCACTCGCCAATCCTTTGAGCAGCTCAACGTGATACTCGCTTGTTGAGCACAAAGGCTCGTGGATATTTGCATCAAAACCCACTCTATCATCTCCTGTCTCTCTTTTCCACCTACATATACACTTATTAGACACAATAACGGTTTGACCTAGCTCATGTCAAATGTCATGCAAGGTTCAAAGTAAGTAAGAACAAATAATTGTGAATATAATCAAAACGACTAAAGCTTCAGACATCTATACGCAATGGCGGCACAGAAACCAAATCTGAAGCGGGCATAGAACCACGAAAATGTGCATTAAGAAGCAAGAAGAAAGGATACAAAAAACTTGAACTTATAAAAGCAAGCATAGATAATTCCTGATTTATTAGATTTTTATAAAATGCTATTCTATTCTATTCTATTCTATTAATTAATAATAAACGTGGCTCTAATTTTAAAAAATTTAAATTGTCATCGTGAGTAGGCTATATTAATACTAATGCATAATGTAATTATTTTTTGAAAATCTTTTCATCTTACACTACGTTATGTGTAATGTGTGTAATATAAACTGTAGGCTATAGCTACAATGCTACATCAAACCAGCATCAAACGTGTAGCCTAGTATATCGCCTATACAAAAAAAAACTTTAGAAATTGTTGTGAAAAACTGTCCTTTTTAATATTTCAATGACAAAAATCACAAACATATTTCAGATAACGGTAAAAGTAAAAAAATAAAAATAATAATAATAATAATAATAATTCTCACCTGGTGTGGACCGTTCAGAAATGTGTGTTTTTTGTTTTGTTTTGTTTTTAGCTCAAAACACATTTTTGTATGCAATAGTGCAAAATCAAAAAAATCTAAATAGATTTAGCTGTAACATGCTATGGTAATGCATTTATTAGGCTGCTGGCTGATATGATGCAGGTGGAGGCAGAGATGGAGAGACATGTCAAAAGCATAATACAATGAGACCCACCGCCACGTGTCAGTGACCGACTTAATCAACTAAACTCCAGGGCTAATAAAAGCCACAGAGCCCTCACATGAGAACAGTTCCGAGGACATCAGAGAGACTTTGCGAGAGTGATGGAGTACAGCTACCTAACGTCTACTGCATACGAGTCTGTGATGGACACTGGCCGAGCTTCTAGCCGCTCCACGGAGTTCAGCTCCTGCAGTCAGCCCTTCAGATTTCAATATAACAGGTGCAATCTGGGAAACACAACCAGTTGCCATTTCCTTGCGCCTGGATCTCACCAACCCTCACACTACATAACAGGTTAGTTTATGCTTTAATCCCATTTTTATTAGTATATGTATATCAAATTTATTAAGGATGTTATTATTTGCATTGGCTAAAATTTAAAACTTAAAAATTGACAGCCAACCAGTCTGCAGGGAAAAATATTTTCAAATTAATTTTTAGTGAATTTATTTTGAAAGATATTAATAGTATACTTTTGTTCAGCAAGGATGAATTTAATTGATAAAAAATCACTTTTGATTAATTTAATGCATCCTTGTTCAGATTTTACAATTGTTTTAAAGATTAAACAATTTTTAAAATTTCAAATAAATACTGTTCTTTTGAACTTTCCGTTCATCAACGTATCATGCAGAAAGTAGCTTATATCAAGATTTCACGAAAAAAAATTTTTTCTTGAGCACCAAAACAGCATAATAAAATTATTAATTATTAAAAAGGCTCCTTATATAGCATATTAATAATTATTTAAAAAGGTGTTATTACAGAAGAAAGTGGGTCAAATGCAATTTAAGTGCATTTAAAAACAATGTAGCCTATTATATTGTTTAAAAACATGCTTTTTGCATTTTAGCTTCTTGTTGGTTGTCTTATCGCTCATTTTGAAAAGTGTAATAAATGCACAATATACCAAATTGGCGACTGATTTCTGAAAGATCATGTGGCACTGAAGACTGGCGTAATGGCGGTTGAAAATTCAGCTTTGCTATCACATGAATTACATTTTAAAATCTATTAAAATAGAAAACGGTTATTTTAAATTGTAACAATATTGCTATTTTTGCTGTATCTTTCAAATAAGAGCCTTTAAAAAAAATCTTACTGTCCCCAAACTTTTGAAGGGCGTAAACAGTTGCTGCAATATAAAACATATATATCTGTGTTTAATTAAAATTTAATTCAATTTCCAGTTCATCCTAATCTTCTGCCTTACGAACGAGGCGTCCAGGAGAGACGCAAACAAAGGCGCGTCCGCACCATCTTCACCAGCGCGCAGCTGAAAGCGCTCGAGCGCGTGTTCTCACAGACTCATTATCCAGACATCTACACCCGAGAGGAGCTCGCGCAGGAGATCCATCTTACTGAAGCTCGAGTTCAGGTATCTGAGCTTCTGCTCTGATCATTCTTCAACTGTGTATGTTCTTTTTGGGTTCTAAGATACATCAAGATCCCCTTCATAGTCATACAGGTTATTCTGCCTATTCTTATTTAAAATGTTTTCATAAATATCTAATATTGGCTAATGTGTATCTGACATTAATGTGTTCTAGCTGATTGCCCTCAACAAAAACACAAACTACACTAGGCTACTTAAATGTAACAAATCCTGAACCTTTCCCGAAAAAGTTATGTTATATAAAATTTATATTGTTCATATATTGCCAAAATTATTGGGACTCTGTGTATAAGGCAAGATTAAAAAAGAAATGATTGATTTGACTGGTCTACATAAAACCAAGTCCTAATCCCAGTTGAACACATTTGGTGTGACATTAAATGCAGACCTTGAGACAAAAACACATCACCAAACACCAGTGACTTGTACATATGGTCATTTTAGACACTTCCAAAACTATTGCAACAAAGATGGAAACATAATTCATGTTTTTAAACATTAAACATTGTACTCATGGAAATGAATAAAGTTGTCAAACCTGTTCATTAGAAGGGGGTGTCCCAATACTTTTGGCAAAATAATGTATCTGTCGGACAATTGGAATTAATTAGGTCAGGTATTTATTCATTAAATGGGTTTATTTTATTTTATTTTATTTAGGTCTGGTTCCAGAACAGACGTGCTAAATTTCGCAAACAGGAGCGTGCAGCTACATGGACCGAGTCATCTTGCGAAGTGAACAGTTCACCTTCCCATGACAGCTCCAAAACGCTGACAGTCCCTGACCCAGACAGCACACAACCCACTCTTACCCTAAACCCAGACCACAAACAGGACACCAGCAGTCACAGAGACGACCAGGCTCCAGACCAACTTCCCTTGTTAGGGGTCTGTTCTCTTGAAACACAGAGGTCAAGAGGTCACCAAACTCACTGTGCAACGACTGCCTGCATGTGTTGAGCATTGAAAGACATGATGTGCCAGTTCAAACATCAGAACCCACTGTCTAGATCTCTATAGTGCCATTTGATTACCTCATTTATGTTATTTTTCTGATCTCATGCAAATAGGAAATTAATAATGCATTGGTCTATTCATTGACAACTAAAACCGATAATGCTTAGGGAATTTTTGTTTACATTTTGTACAAGTATGGGAGAGATACTTGACATATCTTTTTTAATGATTTTATTAAAATGCAAATAAAGAAAGTGGATAGAAAAAGTGTCATATAATCAGTCAACATATGTAATCTTTTACTGCTTTTTGTTCTGGACGAGATGTTTGCTCCAGTTATTTATAATAACAAATATTTAGATTTACAACTAACATTAACATAAAATGCACACAGAGCAATGAAATTACATTGGAAAAAAATAGTGCATTTAAAATAGTTTATTACAGTTTATTTAAAAACATACACTTGCTATAAAAGCCATTGCATTTCAGCGTCTTGTAGGTTGTCTTATATCACTAATTTTTAAAAGGGTATAATAAATACAGAATATGAAGTTATTTGTCACACACATCTCACTCATCCTTGGCTACTCTTTCCAGTAATTACTGCCTTACTTCTGTTTCAGTTCATATTCTTACAATGTCAAGAAAATAAAACAAACGATATACAAGCAACAATCAAAACCCCCCGCATCTAAATGACAATGTCTTTTAATCTCAAATATTAACAGAAAGCGTAAGCAGAAGTTAAAAAAGCAGGAATTATATGCTAGTGTTGCTGAATACAATCTGCCCTCGTTGTTGAATTTGATATTTTGGTGACATTTAGGATTGCAATCCTTTCCAGTTGATTTAGATCAATATAGATATATTTAACAATTTTACATCTCTAAATGCACATGAAATGAGTGAAAAGCTTACAGAGGGTGTTAGTTTCATTTTTTAAATCTCTTGTTTGCACATTCATAGTGTTTGAATAAAGTACAAGGGTAAAAGCAGAGTGCTCAGTGCATATGCATAATACTCTCATCAATACACATTGGTAACTTGAAGCTTTGGATGCAAAGGTGGCCGACACTAGACGTTATCTAGGAGCGCATTTCTAAGGCACAACATTACAGAAGAGAGAAAGGCAACAGAACACATAAAACTGAAAAAAGGGTTACACTTTACATTACAGAGTGTTTATAAGTTATTACATAATATACTTCTGATTATGTGGAGCTGCTTTGCACAGTTAATGTTATTACTTTAGTCATTCATTTTAGTAGTGTGTAATGTATGTGTAACATGGACATTGTAATGTAAAGCGTAATCAAGGAAAGTTTCGGGGATCATGCAATCTTCTTACTATTCAACTGCAGAGCAAAACGTAAATATTAATAACAAATTTTGAAAAATAATCGAATGGAAATGTAAGATCTACCCATTAGCAACATGCTGTTAAACAATACTGCACAAATAAAGTATCAAACCCCTCACTGATCAAACAAGATAAAACAGGCAATGAGAAATGGAGGAAGGAACAGAACATTTCAATCAAAACCACTCCAGTTCATGAAGACGTGTTTTCAAAACATAAATGAAGAAAGTGATGGACAATCTTAGCTGTATTTATTTCATGTTGTCAGTTAAGGCATCAGGACGAATCAGCTAGGCCTAAGAGTCGCACATTATGCGTTCGTCTGTTAGTGGAACATTTAAAAAATAATGTGACACCTGCAAGACCTTTACAAAAACTGAGATTATTATTAATGCAAAATTTTCTTAAATGAAAACTGGACTTTTGTGCTACCTCATGTTCCTCACAATGGAAATGGATTCAGTCTCACTCTACATTACAGTGCCCATGTTACAATGGATTTACGCAAGTACTTGAGTAATACTCATGAACAACTGTAGTCAATATGTGGAAATTTATAATTCCATGTCATTGGTGTTAGGCCCAAAACATACTCTAAACAAGTATGTGAATGTAGATGATTCTAGCTATGCACCCTCAGTAGTGAGTATACTAAACTATGACGTCAATTACACTTATAAGAGGCATCAAAAATGTCACTGGCAAAAACGTGAAAATGTCATATCTGCCATTTATAAATTGCTTAAGTACCGTAACCACCAGAGTCAATATGTGATATTCTTGATGTTGAAAAAATTTCAAAAGTCATATTCACGCTGGCTTTACTGTTCACAGATAACGAACAGTGAAAGAGTGCAAGGTAAGTAGCTAAACATTTCATATTTGAAACTTTTTTTATAACATAAAAATGTTAAACAACCAACAGTAATATCCAGTTTTTTTTTTTTTTGCCATTTCGAATTATGTTGCCATTTTTCACATAGGCATGAATAAGAGTGAATGGTGGCAAATTTTAAAATAAAAATATTTGCAAACTACGGAGCCCCGCACATGGCATGCAGGAAAAAAATAGTACGCACGATTTACTATTTCGTTCCCTCAATTTATAAATTGTGTGCACGATTTATTAATTCGTTCCCTCGATTTGCTAAATTGTGCACACGATTTATAAATCGAGGGAACGAAATAGTAATCGTGTGCACGTTTTAGTTCATCGAGGGAACGAATTAGTCAAATGTGCGCACCCTAGGGCTTTTTTTTTGCCATTTCGAATTATGTTGCCATTTTTCACATAGGCATGAATAAGAGTGAATGGTGGCAAATTTTAAAATAAAAATATTTGCAAACTACGGAGCCCCGCACATGGCATGCAGGAAAAAAATAGTACGCACGATTTACTATTTCGTTCCCTCGATTTATAAATTGTGTGCACGATTTATTAATTCATTCCCTCGATTTGCTAAATTGTGCACACGATTTATAACTCAAGAGAACGAATTAGTAAATTGTGCACACGATTTAGCAAATCGAGGGAACGAAATAATAATCGTGTGCACGTTTTAGTTCATCGAGGGAACGAATTAGTCAAATGTGCGCACCCTAGGGCTCCGCATGGGGCTCGGTAGCAAACAGTTCAAATAGATAACTACAAAAAATTATTTTTCTTATTACGCTATTCTTTTTTCTTCTTTTTTTTTTTTACAAAAAATATTATTTTTCTTATTTCTTTCATGTTTTTAAAGAATTCTTTAATTCTTTAATTCCTACGAATTAGTCAAATGTGCGCACCCTAGGGCTCCGCATGGGGCTCGGTAGCAAACAGTTCAAATAGATAACTACAAAAAATTATTTTTCTTATTACGCTATTCTTTTTTCTTCTTTTTTTTTCCAAAAAATGGTCCCCCCAATGTTTAAGACATGTTTACAGCCTTGAGTTGCTTATTTAGTCAGAATACAATGCTACTTTTGAATGGCCGTCAATGGCAAAAGATGCTTTTTGCTCCCAGAATGTTGTAGTTAGCCTTGACCCTTTGGCTTCTACAAATCAGTTTTCTCTCTTAGGCAAACTACTGTCATGAGGCAACCGTTTTAAGAGAATCTTGATTTTAGATTTTTATATCGTTTATACTCTCAAAAAATAATTAGCACCTTTAAGGTACATATTAGGTATGCATTAGTACATTTTGAAAAGGTACTGCCCCACTGACAAGTGTTGTGAGAGTGTCAACAGCTACCTAGATATTATTTGGGTTAATGGCACAGGCATTTGACTGATCTCTATCTCAGCCTTTAGAACTGAGTTTTGATATTGACACATTAATCTGCATTTGTGTAAAGTATGTTTCTGGCCTTATTGCTGTTGAGATGTGTGTAACATGGCCACTGTGAGGTAAAGTGCTACCGTTACTTCTCATTCTAAAGTGTTAAACTAACAGTATGAACAGACTCGCTGTAGTCTCTGTAATCGCAGTAATATCTTATGGACTTTTTATCATGTAAGCGATAAAGTCGTTTTTCAACGAGCACAATGACAGTCAAAGAAAGTCCAGAGGAAAACCCATCATGTGTCCATGATTCCAGTTTTGACTTTAATGGCTATGCTTGATTGTGCTGTAAGGAAAACATTGTATAAATGTAAAATCCGTTCTTCTTGGGTATGGTCCTGGGTCGGTTTAACCTGATAACTTCCATTTCTTTGTCAGAAGTGCAGAGGCATCACAATGTTGTTGGCTGGCCAGCAGCTGCAAGGAAGGAGCACATTAAAAATGTCCTGAAAATATGTTTAGGATTGTTTTACCCTTGTACTAGACCCATATTTTCAATCTTAAAGTAAGAAAAAAAAATCAATCATAAAAATAATAAAAAACCATGATAAATGTTTACTTTAAAATATATTTTATGGTAAATTATTACTGACTGATATGAAATATGTCACATGTGATGTGTGAAGAAAAATAAAAATTATATTTTTATATTATATTTCTAAATGTTCTTTTGTCAAATGATGTAAAAAAAAATTCAAAATCGTATTAAATTGTAATTACATTACAAAAAATACATTTATAATAACAGATGTAATTGTGTGTATTTAGGATAAATAAAATGCTAGCAATAAAATCAGACTAAGCAAGGCAAAGGCGTTATTCTGTAAAACAATGTTATTTCCACCACAGAATGTTATTAATCACAGTACAAAATTTGAAATGTGGTGAAGACTTGACAGAAAACTCTCATTTGATTTACGTATATCAACAAATGAACTAGTGATTTTGTTAAAAGTGTTTTAAGAGTTCATTTTCTAAATGTCAACAGGCCCCATAGTTGAAGAAATTACTAAAATAATTTAAAGCTAATGTCATTAAGATTTTCCTGTTTATGATACAAAATACAGAAAAAAAGGGAATTACAGTAACCTGCACATTTAGGATCATGTTTAAGATACAATTAAAACACATTAAGCCTCACCTCTTGATTTTATGTAGCATTCTTGACAATTAAGAAGTCCATTTCGAATTCTGACGTCAGTTCCAGCACTTGTGTCTCCAAGTAACCCTTTACATATGCCACACTAGAACACATCAGATAATGATTTAAGAGGATGCACAAGTTTCTTACGCACACACAGAGACAAAAGTATCTGAGTTTTACCTTAAAACACTGAATATGGAAGTACAACCCCAAGCTTTCAATGATCATAGCTGCTCCTTTACCCAACGGATGTGCACAACTGGAGCAAAGCTTCTTTCCACTTACTGACCTGCAGAGGGTGCCATACAAAGCCATATATTAAAGGGTTAGTTCACCCAAAAATGAAAATTAGTCCATAAATTACTCACCCTCAAGTCATCCTAGGTGTATATGACTTTCTTCTTTCGATGCATGCAACACCCGCTGAGTGGCATTAAACAGCTTGAAAGATCAAAGACTATTTTTAATATAACTCCGACTGGATTCGTCTGAAAGAAGAAAGTCATATACACCTAGGATGACTTGAGGGTGAGTAATTTATGGACTAATTTTCATTTTTGGGTGAACTAACCCTTTAATGTAAAACATTCTTTTCTTGTCAGGTCTTGGATGAAAAGCAATAATAAAAAAAAAAGACTTTAAAGAGGTAACAAATGCAATACAGGCACGCAATTTAAATAAATAGGATTGTGCGCAAAGCATTTAGCATGATTATGTAACTACTGAAATGAAAGCAATGATTATGCCTTATTATCATGGTGGCACAACTTGGATCATCATGTGCTGAACCCAAATCAACAGTTTTGCATTTTATGGACAGTTTTATGGATTATGGACGTATTTTGGTCAGAAGCAATGGTTTAAAGTTAAAATGCCTTAATGATGAATTTATTATAAACACACAGCTTTTCACTTCACAAGGTGCTAACTGAAGGACTGAAGTGTGGATTACTTGTACATTACTATGATGTTTTTATCAGCTGTTCAACTCATTCTGACGGCACCCATTCACTGTAGAGGATTCATTGGTGAGCAAGTGATGCAATGCTACATCTCTCTAAATCTGTTCCAATGAAGAAACAAACTCATCTACATCTTGGATGGCCTGAGGATGAGTACATTTTCAGCAAATGTTCATTTTTGGGCGAACTATTCCTTTAAACCAATACTTTTGCATTTAAATTAAATGCAAGAAATCTTACAGGCCAGTTCAACAGCATGACGCAATCACTATGTCTGGGTGAAGTGCACAAATGCTTTCGAAGCCTATTACTAAAATGCTCCACACACACACACACACACACACATGTATCTCCATGTGATTGAGTATGTGATGGAGGGAAGGCTCATACCTGCTGGGTGATGGAGGTGGCGTGTCTTGTGATGGTGTGGGTGATTTTGATGGGTGTGTCCCTAAAACATTTTCACACGACCCAGTCCTGCCAGCAGCCACACACACATACACACAAGCATAGAGACACACAACTGTGAAAGCAAGTCATATGCAGAAATGTTCCATGGCCCAAGAAAAAAACTTAATATGACCAGGGGCCTCATTTATAACCTGAAACATGCCCTGAAAGAGGCGTACGCCACTTCCTATGCAAAAGATGGGATTTATAAAAACAAACTTGACGGGAAAATTTGCGCACCTGCACGCAAACTCTGACCCACGTGTATGCACACTTTTACTACAGTGAGCAAAACAATGAAGTATGCACGCAAACTCTGACCCATGCGTACGCACACTTTTACTACAGTGAGCAAAACAATTAAGTATTTTAAAGTCTGTTTTCATTTTGATATAAACAATTAGATTAAAAATGACACTCATTAATGGAGATGAGCACTGAGATTACATAAAGTCATTATGCAAAAGTTAAAGATTATATGAATAGACATATTTGTAGTGGATGCGCTATATTTTTGATGACTTTTCCTGTGGCATGCTATGTTTTAATGACAGGGAGGAGTGCTAGGCGCACAATAATTCCTCCTTAAACTAAACTGCAGATCTCACGTTATGAGAAAATATTTTTAGTGAGAACAAGGAAATGATGCGCACTTCGATATTATGGGAGACACTGCTGGATTCGGTGGATGAACGGTCCATCGGCAGGTTTGAATAGGTCCAATGACAATACTGTACAACTACTGCTTCACAGAGATGTTGATGTGTGCAGGCAGACTCCTTCTGTGATAGTCATATTTGAAGGATAGAATTTAAAGGAAACGGTAAGATTTGCACGTTTCATTTTTTTTTTATTTTGTCAGTGACGCGCCGAGTAAGACAACAGCATTTTCTACTGCAAAATATAAGTAGGCCAAACTAGCCTATATAAATACCCTAAAACATTTGTGTACATTATCAGCAAAATGGCATAAATTTGATTTATTTAAAACAATTAAAATAGCCTACTATTCGGTCAGTGTAAAAGAATGAATCAACTCTTTTCTAAAATGTTTCTCTGAGAAGTATTTTATACAATTTTGTTTTTATGGATTTTTTGATATATTTATTCTAAAACATAACAAGGTAACTGGATGATTTTTAGCAATGTAAATTGTATGGCAGAAATGGCATTTATAGTCCGTATCTCCTTAATGTCTTGTACCTTTGATGGAGTTAAACATGGTGTCACGTGGATGGGAATATGCATGGAAAACAAGCGTGTATCAGTAGGCAGGGCTAAAGAGGCAGTAATGTAGATGTAGGCGTTGATCTTCTCCCGCAGAGGCGGGCTTTCGCTGCACTAGTACTTCATAAAGTGTCACAATCCAAAACGAGTCATTTTCTGAGTTCGCACTGCAAGAACAGATGTGTCAAAAAAAACAACAACAACTCAAATTGTAGTGTTGACAGCATTCTGACACATATTGTGTAGGATTTTAACACACAATGTGTCATTTAAAAAAAAATGCCTCATTGGCACAATAAATGTGTTTATGGAAATAAAAACAATACATTTTATATGGTAGCACATAAAAAGCTCTAAAATGAATAAAATAAATATACAGTAAATACATGTCAATATATTAAATTTAAGATATTAACGGCTGTTTTTGTCCCCAATCACGTCATGCCTCTTGTCTTTTTAAACAGCACCCGCTCTTTTCACTCTGGCCTGGTTTGAGGGGAATAACGATGTTGTTGGACTCAGGGCCATCCATGAGTTACAGCAGATAATAATCTTTAAAATGCACACAATCATAAAAATAGTTAGCAACCAAATTGATTGCTAATAAGTTGGAAAATGGTGACATGCACTGAGCAGTACGCAAGACAGAACACATTTGAAAAAAGAGAAAAGACACTGAGCCTCATTTTCAAGTATTTGTTGACGTTGACAAATGAAGAAATTTGACCGATTTCAAGTCAAGTACAGGAGCCCTACCCCAAACAAATGCTGGAGAGGCTTGTCTAATCCATTTAAAAATTATATTTTTTGTACTGTATGCATTGTTAATGTGAGGATATTTTAGGGCTCTTTTTGGGCAATATAATTTGGAATCCATATTATTTTATCTATCTATCTATCTATCTATCTATCTATCTATCTATCTGTGTGTTGTGATAATATTAATAGCAATAGAAAAAATGTGATTAATGTAAAGGGGGTGATTCTTTTCTATACCCACTGTATTTATTCTAAAACATAACAATGATATTGGATGATTTTTAGAAATAAAAATTTATGTATGGCACAAATGGCATTTATAGTCCGTATATCTCATATTTCCTTAATGTCTTTTATCTTTGACGGTGTTAAACATGGTGTCACGTGGATGGGAATATGCATGGAAATGATATGCAGATGAGGTTATGCATAGTAAAACTAGGCATGGTAAGCTCCATATATGGTGATTTCGGGGAGGAGACGGGGTGGAAATGCACGTACGCACAATCTTTCTCTGACTGGGATTTATAAAAGGATTTTTGCACAGGTTCTGGCGTACGAATGGTTTTAAAAATCGGAAAACTTTTGTGCGTACGCAGAATCTAGCTTTCGTGCGTACATACACTTTTAGGATGAATTCTACCTAAAGTTTTATAAATGAGGCCCCTGATCTTTAAAACATCCTCCACTCATAGCAAAGCCAAGCAGCATTTTGGTACACGTGTGTATGCAAGCCAGCATGCATTCCCACAAACACACACACCTCCTCATCCTTGTGGTCTGGCTCTGAGGTGGACTCGGTTTACGATCCAGTGAGGCAGTTTTCTTCAAATCTTCTTGTCTGTCTTTAGACTTACAGCTCCAAGAGCCATCTGTAATAACACAAAGAGAAAAAGCATGCGTGTCTCCTAATTAGCTGTTTTAATTGAGTATCCAGTGTGCAGGTAACACTTTAAGCTGTCCTTGTTACACGTTACATGTATTTACTATTATAATAACAATAAATTATGCATAATTACGTGCAAGTAACCCTAAGCCAAACCCTGATCCTAAACCTAACCATATTGTAAGTACATGTAGTTAATTAATATTACTCAGTACTTAAATGCATAATTACACTGTAACAAGAACACCTTAAAATAAAGTGTAACCGTTTTGTATATACGTAAACATTATTGTGGCAGACGAGTAAAGCATTAAAAAAATATGTTCTTGTATTTTCTTTTTTAAGTTTTAACAAGGCTATTTTTAAGTTGTATTATATAAAACATTTTTCTTTTTTTATAATTTAAAGATTTCAGAAATGTTGGTAGAAGTCAGCATGGCATAAACTACAAGAGAGAAATTCAAAAAAGGATCCTTTTTTTGTGTGTATTAAGAAAACAATATCAGATATTTTCTTTTGTTATGAAAGCTTTGTTCAGGTCAAATGATGTAATCCTAATAAAATTATTTGATATTAATGAAAAGAAAATTATATATATATATATATATACATACACACACACACACACAAACACACACTCTATTATATAGAGTGTTGTATTATAGTAATAATAATAATAATGCTATTGCTATTATTTAGAATAATATAATATAATATAACTAAATATAAATATATTAATGACTTATTTAATATTAGATTTAAAAATATCTAAAATGTTGTTATAAGAAGATTGGTTATTTCTAAAAACCTCTTGTCCTTCAAATCAAGGTCATGATATTTAATGAATATAATAATAATAATAATTGATGTTGAAAATTGTGTTTGAAAACATTTTTGAATTTAATTGAAGTTACTTTTTACATGATGGTTGCTTCACTTGACATTTTACAGTCTATTATTATTATTTTTTCTTTGTAGATAATCAAAAATGTATGAAACCAAGAAAAATAATTTTTTTTTACATGTTTACTAAAAATATTTATTTTATAAATTACATTTTGTCATTTAGGACATCCATTTTGACCCAGGGTTAGTGTTTGTGTCTTACCCTGTATAAACTGCAGTTGTGGTGTAGCTGTTTGGCTCTCCTGAGGTTCAGTTCTCTGACCATTCTGCTGAGCTGGTGTGATTACTTGATCAGGGCTAGAGAGGTTATATTAAAATTGAAACATCCTTTCAGACATATCCTGTGTGCAGAGTTATGATATCAACACTTGCATCTGTACTTGACCATTACACCTTTTCCAATGACAGGTTGCCAGAGTACCTCAAAATCAGCTGAAATAAATTGCATTTGACATTAAAATTGTAATAAATTTTTTTTGTAGGGTTTGTTACTATAGCAAGTTACCATTATTCTCGTGGAAAAAGGATTTTTTTTCAAATGGATTTTGTATGTACTCCACCTGTGTGTAAGTCTGTTACTCTGGTTTGTCTGTGCCTGTTTCTCCAACATTTCCTGTTTCTTTTCCCAGTCAGCCAAGGAGAGGACAATGGTGTCATGTGGGGCTGAGGGCTGGGTGAGGGGCGGAGCCTCTGTCACCATACAGTATGATAAACCTGAGGTGCGAGGGGTCAGTGGGGTCACGGTTTCCTCCAGTATCCGCCTTTCCTATTGATTAAGAGCTAATTAGTGGTCATTAAGAACCAATTAGATCTCATGTGAAATAGTTAAAATACGTACCTCTTCATGGTGTCTCCTCTCATCCTCTTCCACTTCTCTCTGTGCTCTCTCCCACTCCTCCTTCAGCTTCTCTTGCTCTCGCTGATATTTCTCCTGCAGAAAAAGAAAAAGAGGGATTAAAGGTATAGTTAAAAATCTTTTTTTTTTTAAATATATTTAAAATGTAATTTTTTCTTTTAATATCAAGGATGAATTTGAAACAGCAGCTATTACTCCAGTTTTCAGTGTCGCAAGATCCTTCAGAAATCATTCTAATATCTAAAATAAATGTTGAAAACTTACTTTATTTGAAATTGATTTTTTTTGAATAACGTAAAAGTCTGCTTTCACTTTTGAACAATTTAATCCATCCATGTTGAACAAGTAATATTTTCTTAACAAAAAAATCTTGACCCCAAAAGCATCCAGATATCGCTGTATAAGCTGAATAAAAAGCAGAAACGTTTGACTGATGAAACGTAAAGACATTAAACACACGGCTGCGACAATATATGTGTCGTGTTTCAGTTCCTGTTTTGTGTTTCTGTTCAGTTTGTGTTTGTCAGGTCTACTCGTTATCTACTTGTTGTGAACGTCATCCTTGTGCTCTGTGTCTCCCATTGGAATCATTAAAGACTCTTGTTTTTGTGAAATCTTCTCGTTCCTCCCGTTCCCTTGCTCCAGCGAAGTGTGATCGAAGACCTGACCAAAACAGTAACCTCTGTGTGTCTACCATCTGTTTTGTTTCCCGTTTTTACCCAGTGTCTTTTTTTTCCATTGTTCCCTCATGGATGCCCTCCTTCACCCGGAATATCTCCTCATCCTGCTGGAGCAGGGGGAGAGATCGCTCGAGGACCATACTAGACTGTTTCAGCTGCTAGCTAACACCACCAGCTACCCGGACGACGCGCTCTGTGCGTTCTACGACGCAAGTTTAAACACCGCGTGCAGAGCACCGTCGTCCGAAGATGGTCCTCGAGCGGATTTCACCGCGTTTGTGGAGTGGATTCTGGCGAGAAACGGATCGCCTCTCATAATCACTTCCGAGGATGATCTCGCCAGATCCACTCTGGACCCAGAGCCCAGCCCACCATCTCCCCGCTGTGCGGAGCTAAAGCCCGAGCCCACCGATGACGGAGAGCCAATTCCCGCCGCGATCTACGAGCCAGCGCAATGCCGAGCGACTGAGCGGAGGATCGCCCCGGAAGTAGAGCCCAAGCCATCAGACCAGGTGTGTGAGCTGGCTGCAACGCCCATCGTGAGGGAGAAAGCCGTGGACGGTGAGAGCACGGAGTGGAGCTCCGCCCACTGCACCGCGGCTGAGGGTGAGCTGATAATACATATAGGACTGCTGGACTTAGAAGGGGACCTTATTGACTGGGAAACTGAGCTGGAAGCCGATGTGCTCCCTCTCCCCTCTCCTTCATCCCCGCTGGTCCCGTCCAGCCCTGAGGGGGCTCCCGTTTCCCAGTCCAGCCAGGAGTGGGCTCTGATCCCCGAGGGCAGCCCTGAGAGCCCGGAGGCTCATGAATGCTCGCCCACCCGCCCGCTCCTGCCTCCTCCACTGCTGTCGTCTGGCAGCCCCTCTGCTCGCCCTCAGCCCACCATCAATATGGTTCGAGCGCCGCGGGTCTGCCATCCTCCAGCGTTGCCATGGCTGGAGAATCCCTCACCTCCGCCTCCAGCCTCCGAGGCCCGGACTCCGCCTCGGCCCGTAGACCCAGTGGCTCCACCTCGTAGACCGAGGACGCACCTTCCGGGAGGGGGCGAAATGTCATGTGTTTCAGTTCCTGTTTTGCCTTATTTGGTCCTGTCCTCGTTTAGTTTGATTGTTCCATTGATGTCACCTGTGTTCCCCTGATTGCCCTGTGTTTAAAAGTCCTAGTCTGTTCAGTTTGTGTTTGTCAGGTCTACTCGTTATCTACTTGTTGTGAACGTCATCCTTGTGCTCTGTGTCTCCCATTGGAATCATTAAAGACTCTCGTTTTTGTGAAGTCTCCTCGTTCCTCCCGTTCCCTTGCTCCAGCGAAGTGTGACAATATGGTTTATGTGTGTTTTTCAAGTCCTCTCCAAGTAATAAATAAAGTTATGAATAATGCAGTGCTAATTGAAGTAGCGTTTATTATTAGTATAGAAACTATTCTGCCGCCTTCTGTGATAAAAAGGAAAAAATTTTACATAAATAAATCACAAAATTGTCATTAGGAAAATATAGGAAAATTTTATAGAATACAAATGATTTGTTATTGTCCAGCAGTGTATTTGATTTCTTAGCCAATTAAAAATAAGAAATAAGAGAAAAATAAAACTTTTCAATTACTTGTAATTAAAAAAAAAAGGTATTGGTACATTAGATATTTCTGTCCCCCTCACTTCTGAAATGATGGCTACGCCCCTGGTATGAAACCAACATAAATACACAAGTGCTTTTGTGACCTTTATGAAAATTGAAAGCTTCAGTCCTCTTTTATTGTTACTGCATGGACAAGACTGATCAACACATTCTTCAAAATTCCTCCTTTTGTATTTCACAGGTATACCAAAGTCAACAAAAAGTGTGATAGATTTGAGAGAATGTGAAGGGAACACAGGAAGAGATGGTAAAATGCTAATCAGAACACAACAACAGAGAAAGTTGTCTCTACAGAACAGCAGGTGCTCACTTCTCTCAGACAAACCCCAAGCTGGCTACTGTACCTGCAGCAGGCGTTCCTGCTCCTGCTGCCACATCTCCTGTCGTCTACGCTCTTCATTAGGATCCCATGTCCAGTGATCAACCCTTTTTGCAAGGTTCAACATTGGGGTTTCAATCTGATTCACACACACACACACACACACACACACACAAACACACAAATACACACACAAACACAGAAGCAGAAAGGAAAAAAGGAAAGTAGGTAAGAAGACAGGGTGCATCTATGCTGTTCTAACTAGGTTATGAGCATGAGTACTCGAAAGTAATGATCAATTATTAAAAATCAGTTGTGTAACGATGTTTTTGTTCAACGTGCCAAAATTGGGCCTCATTTTTTATTAAGTGATTTGTTACAGTAACAATTTGAGTGCTACTTTGCAGTTGTGGGCTTTTGTGGGCAACTTGTTTCAACTGGTTACTTTAAACCTTTTTTCAGACCGGCAAAAACAACAAAATCCAAAAATATTTTCTTTTTGCTAAAACAACTCATATCTCTTCCGGTTTTGCAGTTCAAACAGCAAAAACACACATGAAATCCAAAGTTCACAAACGTGACTGAAACCAAATTTTCAGTTTAAACAGTTTAAAAATATATATTAATAAAATATAAAAAAAATAAACTTAAAACTTTTTATTTCAGTTAGTTGCAAAGACAACATTTCTAATATTTAAGTTAAAGAGCTAAAAACTGAAATAAAAATAAAATCAAAGCTATATATATAAATAAAAAAGACAAAACTATATAATATTACTACAGCTTAAAATATGAAATCTCATATAAAATATTAATAAATAGTATGACAGTAGATACAACTAAATGCAACAGAATGCTGTTTTTTTTAAGATGCATCAACACTTTTTAACTATTTGTGTTGTAACTTAAATTTGTGTTTTAACTTTCAGTTGTAACTGAAAGCGTAAAGCTATTGGTGCGATACACTGAAACTTCAGTGAAAAGCAATGCAACAGCAAACATGCCAAATACAATCTGTTCCCATCAAGCCAGTACTCTAACAGCCAAAATGACCAAAATGCACATCCCTAGTTACAATGAAGGACTAACAAAGGAAAAAAAGAGTGAAAAGAAATAAAGAGAGATTCAGGAAGAGTGAGTGTGATTTTGGCATACTTAAGTACTTACACAATCAATGGAGTAGTCAATCCCCTCTGTGGAGGAAAGAAGAGGGGAACAGTGACTTTAGAAACTCATCATGTACTCATTAATCTCTTCATGTGCTAATGAAAGTAATAGCACCATAGGAGCTCAAACTGGTACACAGATACACAGAGCATAAAACATTAAAATGACACAGAAAAAAGAAGTGTTGAGACATGATGTCTCTATTTACACCCGGTACTAACATCCATCTTGTGATCCTTGTTTACATATATTATTATTATTACTCACTTGCATCTCCAATTGATCTCCTGTATCCACTTATGATCAGATTTTGACAGGTTTCATTGTGTTACTATATTTATAGTCTTCATCACTTCCAAATATAGTTTGAGGGATTCAATCAATGATTTTGGACCCTGTTTACACCTTTATGTAGCTGGACCACTTGTGATTCTATCACCTGAGATGGATATGAATACCTGGTATAAGCAGAGGCAAAGACAAGAAGGATCTATTCTCTGAGAGTTGTAAATCTAGACATGAAAACAACAGAAAAAAGCAATAACGCAGAGCATCTTAATTTCTACATGTTCAATTACTGTGCATGACCCGACTAAATAAATCTAATCTATAGTCATGGAGTGCTGATATATGTCCATGCTACAGATGCCTGATGAGGACAAAATGACACACAACTCTATGTTTAGAAGGAAAGATGAGGAAAGAGTGGGGTAAGATGTGAGAGTGGGTAAACTGAATATGCTCCTTAAGAAATTGTGCACAATTTTCGTCATGTGACTATATACTAGTAAATATATACTATAGACTAGTAAATCAAAGTCAAAGTACCTTTTCTACATGGCAATTAAAATTAATTTTATGTCAAAGCAAATTTATCTGGTTCTATAACTATATATCATATACTGTATATTGGTAAATTGCAATTGTATAACCATGTATATTATTTGAGATTGGCCATTAAATATAATATAATATAATATAATATAATAATAAAGTTTTTTGTTGTTTTTGTTATTGCTGCTACTGAAAGTCTCACCAAAGCAGCATTTATTTGAACAAAAATACAGCAAAATCAGTATTATTGTGAAATATTATTAAAATTTCAAATAACAATTTTATTTTTAAATGTTTTAAAAATTTACTTCATTTCTGTAATGGCAAAGCTGAATTTTCAGCAGCCATTACTCCAGTCTCACACGATTCTTCAGAAATCATTCTAATATGCTGATTTGGTGCTCAAGAAACATTCTTATTATTAATGTTTAAAACAGCTGTGCTACTTAATATTTTTGTTTAATGGTGATACATGTTTGTGTTCCCAGGATTCTTTGAAAAATAGGAAGTTTAAAACAAACAGAATTTATCTGAAATAGAAAAAATGAAACAGGAAAAATGTAAACGCCTTTACTGTCACCTTTGATCAATTTAATGTGTCCTTGCTGATTAAAAAAAATTAAAACACTTTTGAACAATAATGTACAGTATAATATGTTTCACATATGTCTCCTTTGTCCTTAACTTTATGACAACTTAAGGTAAAGTGGCACAGCTTACTCCACTCTCCCCTACACTCAAAAACCAGTTTAAAAATCTGTAGTGTCTCATAATGCCCTCAGCAGACAAGCGTTTACTATACAATGCACCTCCACAGGAGAGGTCAAAGGAGGCTGACAAACGAGAGATGATCAGCGATGGGCAGATGGATCATCTGCTGTTCGTGGGGAAGGAAGCCCTGTGTGATTAGTTCATTTATTGGTTTTACCTGTTGGAGCGAAGAACTCCCAGCGTAACCTAGAGCTATTAGAGGTATGTGAGGACTCTAACAGACCCACACGCACACCAAATGACAGAGGGGTAGTCAATGAAAGAGACAAAAAGCAAGAAAAACATAAACCAGAAAGAAAGGTAACCCCAAAGAGGATTTAGAGGAGTTAAACGAATAACTAAAAGTAGGAAAGTTGGAATAGGGATTAATTTGGTCATCACATTATGAGAGATTAAAGTGGGGTTGTATTACCTGTCATTGAGAGCGAGTATGAAGTCTGCTCAGTCTTGCTTGACTCGGCAGTTGAACTCACATCACATGAGCTATGGACTGAATCGAGCTGAGGGGAATGAAAAGAATGAAAATCATTCCTGTTTTCACAGTCAAAATTGAAATAAAAGCAGGTTTCCAATAGAATACACCTCTGTTGAAAAATCCAGCATATGCTGGTTAGGTATGTTTTGAAGCATGGCAGCTGGTTTGAGCTGGTTTAAGCTGGTCCTGAGCAGGAGCTAGTTGCTTAGGACCAGCACATGACCAGCTAAGAACCAGCTCAAACCAGCAGCCATGCTTCAAAACATACCTATCCAGCATATACTGTTTTTTTTCAACAGGGACAGTAGCACATTCAGCTCCATTTTTAAAGGTATGCTATTAAGGTATAAAACGCTGCCAGAAATTAGCTGTACAAATAAATAAGGGATAATATACAGTCAGCTATTCATACAGTCAGAAAATGATCAGTCGATCATCCTGCTTATTACATGGCAAACTGGTTTATTTTTTATTCATGATTTATTCTGAATTACTTTATTTATAAGACTGTGGACATAAAACTAATACAACTATATAGGAAATTACACATTTGGGTCAGTTAAACAGTTTAGTAGTCATGAATGCAAAGACACCGACCAATAAGAATAAAGTATCAAGCTCAAAGACGCAAACAAGATAATGTCATACAAAATAATAAAGACAACTCTTAACTAATCGCTTACTTTCAGCCAGCCCAGGGGTCTACCTTTAAGAATCAGCGGATGTATTTGAAAATCAATGAATAAATGTTTTATTAAAAATTGAAGAGAGAAATCAAGGCCCACCTGCTCGGTGCTGGATGCATCAGTTGGTGGGACGGGGTGTGTCTGAGTGAGTTCTGTCACTATGGTTGTTGTGACAACACAGCTGCGCTTCATCATCGTGTCAGGCACTGGCTGCTTTCCTGATGAAATAGGAAACTATAAGTTAATATAAAAATGATTCAGTCTACCTCTGCTTTAAATAAAAAATCTTATCATTTTATCTTTGTTTAAAATTTTTATTTTTGCTCAATTAGAATTTGTATGTATTTGCACTTAGGGGTTAAGTTTTTTAACACTTGCTGTAATGGATGTCGCTGATGTGAAATGTGGGCAGCTAAGAGTCAATATATTAAGGTGACTAGATGCAAAAAATTGAACTACTTTCACTACTTAAAATGATAGTCCACCTAAAAAGGAAAATTATGTCATTATTTACTCACCCTGTTGTCATTCCAAACCTGTATGCATGTCTTTGTTCTGTGGAAGATTTAAAAAAATGTTGGGAACCAAACAACATTGTAGTCCATTGACTTCCATTGGCTGTGTCCGAAAGCTTAGACTCCTGACTTGTTGCCTTGCTGCCATATCAGGCAATGACTTAGCAGGAAGTGTTTGTGCTCAAAGGCATCTCACAAAACTGATTTTGGACAGGCGTCTGAGGCAACTTAACGGTTTAATGATTTACAACAAACATGTCTTTGTTCTGTGGAAGATTTAAAAAAATGTTGGGAACCAAACAACATTGTAGTCCATTGACTTCCATTGGCTGTGTCCGAAAGCTTAGACTCCTGACTTGTTGCCTTGCTGCCATATCAGGCAATGACTTAGCAGAAAGTGTTTGTGCTCAAAGGCACCTCACAAAACTGATTTTGGACAGGCGTCTGAGACAACATAACGGTTTAATGATTTACAACAAAATAGAACAATCTTTCGTGATAACCAAGCGAATATTTAATTACTATAATACTGATTTCTCGCAACAAGTAACATCAAAAAGTTGGTCAGAAACATACATTTACACACAAACTAATCATCAAACGCTACTTTCAGATGCCATCTTTATTTTTTAAGCTCAACTATCATGAAATGGGACGCACAGGATTGTGGGATATCAAAGGCAGCGAGGGAAACATCTATGCTGCCTTCAAAAATCGATCGGATGAAGGCATCTCAAGAGACAGGCCATGAAGCTTCCTCCGAAGGCAGCATTTTTCAGCTTTCGAACACAGCCATTGTATGGAATGGACCAAAAAAAAAACCCACTGTGACATTTCTCTAAATATATTATTTTATGTTCCACAGAAGAAAGAAATGCATACAGTTTACAGAGGGTGAGCAAGTGATCACAGGTTTTTCATTTTGGAGTGAATTATCCCTTTAATTATCAAAAAAGATTCGGACGTAGGCATCTCAAGAGACAGGCCATGAAGCTTCCTCCGAAGGCAGCATTTTTCAGCTTTCGGACACAGCCATTGTATGGAATGGACCAAAAAAAAACCCACTGTGACATTTCTCTAAATATATTATTTTATGTTCCACAGAAGAAAGAAATGCATACAGTTTACAGAGGGTGAGCAATTGATCACAGGTTTTTCATTTTGGAGTGAATTATCCCTTTAATTATCAAAAAAAATTATTTTTGTACTGGGGAAGAAGTTTTGATTTTTGAAAGTTACAGTAAACCTTCATTGTATGACTATATGTTAATTTCTCATGATAAGACTCCTTAAAAATTATATATATACACACACACACACACAGTATATACAGAATCTGCAAAATGTTAATTATTTTACCAAAATAAGAGGGATCTTATTGTTTATTTAGTACTGACCTGAACAAGATATTTCACATAAAAGATGTTTAGTGTTTACATATAGTCCACAAGAGAAAATAATTGAATTTATAAAAATGACCCCATTCAAAAGTTTATATACACTTGATTCTTACTACCGTTTTGTTCCCTGAATGATCCACAGCTTTTTAAATGTGAAGATCAGGGTAAATTTAACTTATTTTGTCTTCAGGGAAACATGTAAGTATCTTCTGAAAGGCAGTACTTAATGAAAAATAGGCATAATAGGCAAAATAAGAAAAATGTACACATCTTCATTCTGTTCAAAAGTTTTCCCCCTCTTAATGCATACTTTTTCCTTCTGGAGCATCAGTGAGCGTTTGAACCTTTTGTAGTTGCATCAGTTGTCCTCAGTGTGAAAAGATGGATAAAAATCCTACAGTCATTGTTGAAAAATACACAAAAATGCTGGGAAACCAAAAAAAATTGTGGGACCTGAAGGATTTTTCTTAAGAACAGAAGGCAGTTTAACTGTTCAGGACAAACAAGGGACTCATGAACAACTATCACTAAACAAAAAAAGCACAGCTGTGGATCATTCAGGTAACAACACAGTATTAAGAATCAAGTGTATGTAAACCTTTGAATGGGGTCATATTTATAAATTCTAAAATAATTTTCTCTTGTGGACCATATGTAAACATCGTTTATGTGAAATATCTTATTCAGGTCAGTACTAAATAAACAATAACATGCATTTTGTATGATCCCTCCTATTTTGGTAAAATAATTAACATTTTGCTGATTCTGCAAGGTGTATGTAAACTTTTGACTTCGACTATATATTCCACAAATATTCTAAATATTGAAAACTGTGGCTAATATTATAATTCTCAACCTTCTGGTTCTGACACCGACAGTGTAGTTGAGGTGTCTTCTTTGCTATTCTCTTCCTGAGGACTAAGAGAACACTTTTTTTCCTCCTTTATGACTTCATTCTTCTTGTCAGAAATGGAAGTCTGTAAGTTTTGCTGGTGTTCTGAGGCTTCTAAAACAATGAGCTCCTCATTTTGTTGACTTAGAATATCTGGCTTTGGAGGTGAGGAAGAGAAGTTGATTTGAGGACACGACATAGAATCTCTATCATCCCTCTCTCTGCTCTCCTGCTGAGTGCTGTCACAGTTCACACGAATCAGCCCATCACTCTGTAATAAAAACAAACAACCCACATTTATTTAAGCTGATTATTATTACCCAAAGATAATTTACTTGCCTTTATGTCGTTCTTGCGTGAAACACATAAGGAGCTATCTAGCAAGATGTCCAGGTTGGTCTTTTTCATACAAAGGAAGCCAATGGCAACAACAACTGTCATTAGCCTCATCCATTTTCAATATACGGAAAAAGACATTATGAAAGATAACTTCTGTTGTGTGTTACGCAAAAAAAAAGAAAAAAAAGAAAGTCATACAGATTTTGAACAATATGATGGTGAGTAATGACAGAATTTTAATTTTTTAGTGAACTATCCTGGCATTGTCTCAGGGGTTTTTAAACATGGGTCTGGACACCGTGGAAAATTTGAGGGGGAAAAAAAAAATCTAATTTCAAATCAAAAAGATTTTATGAAATGGATGTACATTCACTTAACTCTAAGTAAATTATTTTAATTTTTTAATTAACTGATTTCATTATTTTGCTTAGTTTTATTTTAATAATTCTGCTTTGGCTTCAGGTATAGTAATTAAATATTTACATTTTAAAAGCCAACTATTTAATTTTGTCAAAAGCATTTTGCCTTAAAATAGCATGTGTTTTCTCATACAATATTAACAGGTCTATAACTGCCTTTATATTTTTGTAAGATCATCACATAGTAAGATAATCACTTAGGAAAGATCATCACATTTGGAGGTCCAAAAAGTTTGAAAATCTCTAGCCGTCCTACCCAGTTTTTATATGCAGAGATTTTTTGCCATTGTTAAATTAATTTGTTATAGATATTACAGTCTTGGGAAAGATATTCTTGCCTTGACTGATTTGCGGAGGCCTTGGCTGAATTTGGGCTGGCTGTAGGGTTTTGGGGTGATCAGGGGTACAGGCTTCGACGGAGCCGGAGGAACTCGTGTGGGTGCTGACAGGACTTCTGGAGCTTTGGTGGTCTCAGAAGGTGATGGTTCAGGGGTTTTGGCCTGTGCCGGTGCCTGTTTTTGTGTAGTCTTCTGGTCTATATAGACACTGTGGTGTGTTTGGGTAGTTTGTTCAGGCTCTGGGACCTCTGCTTCTACTAAGGTGGTGCATGTCAGCTTCTTCTCGGGTTGATGAAGAGGTGACGTGTGCATTGGTGGAGCAGCAGAAGGCAGTTTGGGGAGCTGGAGTTTCTCCAATATGGCATCGCTGATGGTGAAACGGAGAGCATAGCGTTGAAGCACAGCTGCTTTCTCTTCTGGGGTGGAGGCCTTACAGTATTGTTCATGTAGCTCCTGTTCCCTACGCTCTCTGAAAGAGAAAGAGTGAGATCAATAGAATGTCAATTACATATTAGAATGATAATTCATTCATTAATATATATTCATGATAAATGTTCAAATATAAAAAAGTTTTTGGGGGACTAACACTGCATTTTCAAAAATTATCTCATAATTACTGACCTTGACATACAGTCATAAGGGTCTGTAGTTGGTGGGTCACACTAAACAAGTTTTATTAGGTGGACAAAAATATTATATATTCATAAAATATAAATATATAATATTTATAAAATATTTATAATATATATTTTTTCAAATATTATTTTTTTCTAAGAAATAACAAAACAAGATTATTACTACTTGCACTACTTAAGATTTTTAATGCTTTTAAAAGAAGTCTCTGTGACAAATAATGCTGACTCACAGCCTGTAAGTACGTTTTCATATTTATAGAATTTGCCACTGATGATTCAAACGTGAGTTGGTTTTGGTCATGGTTTTATGTGTACGCGGCGCGATGCAACGCAATGCGTAAAAAGACAGTATAAGTCATTATAATCAGTACTTATGTCCCCACTGGATGCAACAAATGCCTCGTTTATAAAGGGTTTTATTGATTTCGTCTTGTCCTGCTGGGAGACGGCATCACAATATGGCAAGGGGCGTAACATTTCCTTCACAAGCTTGAGGAATTCGGCCAATCACAACGCACTGGATAGCTGGCCAATCAGAGCACACCTCGCTTTTCAGACCGATGAGCTTTGTAAAAATCGACGAGTTTCAGAAAGGCGGGGCATAGAGGAGAAACAATAATGTACAGTATGTGAAAAATAATGTTTTTTTAACCTTAAACCGCATAAACACATTTCATTACACCAAATACACAACATAATATTCTTTTTAGAAACGTCATATGACCCCTTTAAGCATTATTAATCAAAGTATTATATAATCAAAAACAGTAATATTGTGAAATATTGTTGCTATTCAAAATAACTGTTTTCTATTTGAATATATTTTAAAATGTAATTTATTCCTATTATGCAAAGCTGAAATTTCAGCAACCATTAATCTGGTCTTCTGTGTAACATGATCCTTCAGAAATCATTCTAATATGCTGATTTGGTGAAAGATTTCAACAAACATCAAGAAACATTTCTTATTATTTCCATTACATCGTTACGTAAAAATAAAAAAGTCATTATGATATCACAACGGTGGTATTGCCCTGACATTTTTAAAATTCATCACCTAAATGAATTTTAATCCAAAAATTAAAAACATGCTCATCATAGAAGGTGTATTTTAGTCAAGCCTAGTGACCCTAAGCCTAGATCAATTCTAAAAGGCAGTTTCACTAAAAAGCAGTAAATTTTGCACTCTGTATTTCAATGCCAATACTTCTATTCACTAAACCCCACAATCTGCTACATCAGGAGGGCATAGAGATTTCAGTTTGTGTCTCACTTCTCCTCTACGATTTCTTTGTATGTCTTGATGCTCTTCCTGCGATGGCCAGATTCTCCATCCGCTGTCATTAGCTTCTCCATCATCTTCCTCTCTTCTTCCTTTTTGATCAAATCTTGAGATGCACTTCGCCTTCGATTCTTCCAGCGAGCCAAGTCCTACACACAGAAGCCAGAGAATGTACACATTTATGCGTGTGAGCTCATTAAACACGTGCTTGTGTGGGTTTGTGTGACTCACGTCCTGCCACTGGTCCTCCTCATGTCGTGATTGGCTGTGTGGCCGAAGGTAGGCCATCTCATCCTCTTCATCACGCATGTCAATCAAACTCATACTCCTTTGAATAACAAACAAAAACAGACATGTTTACAAGTGCTGTAACGCTTTTAGCTGAAGAAGGAAAGGTGCAATCAAAGCCAGATCGAAAATAACAACACATCTCTTCCTCTGAGACCTGAAGGCACGAAAATAGGAAATTCTTGATAAAAAAAAAGTTATACATATATTATATATATATTATATATATATATGACAGTATGATGTTAAAGAGGAATGACATGGTTAAATGGAAGAAATTTTAGTGCAAGAGCAACACATGGTTATTGGGACCATGAACAATACAAACAGAACTACAAGAAAAAGTACAAGTAAAATGTACATTTTTGACAATATAATTTCTTATTGCTCAAGAAACCGTCATGTTGTTCAAAACCCATATTATCATGATACCATATTAAATTTTTGTTGTTATTTAATACAAATCGGATGACTTCATTAAATGTAAAATGATATCACATATTTATGAGTCATATTTACATCTTTTTGAAGCTTGTAAACTCCAATTTATTATAAATGCATGGAAAAGAAAAGAGAGAGTAGCACATTCATGTTTTTCTCCCTCACATAGTCATAGATTTAGAACGACATGAGGAGTAAATGAATGAATTTTCTTTTTTCTTTTTTTGCTGAATATTCCTTTAATACAGGGAGCTGAAGTATCCACCACAGCAAACCATGAGAAAGAGTCAAACATATGTTATTACATGCATGTGTAGGGGCGGGCTTGACTTTCGAATATGCATGCACAAAGTTCAAGAGAGAGTATGTCAGTTTAGAAAATGGTTGTATCTGCATGTGAACAGAGACACTGCTGAATGCTTGTGTACAGTACATGCAACTGCTCAGTTCTTCAGCAACAGTAAGAAATACAGAGAGAAAGGAAAATAAACTTACTCTGTGTCAGAAACACTAGTAGCTCTGAATCTAGAACATTAATGGATAAAAAACAATGTAAATAAAGTTGAGCTTTAAAGAACAAAATGGTTGAACATAATAGAACACGAATTACAGTCCAAATATATATATATATATACACTGCTCAAAAAAAATTAAAGGAACACTTTTTAATCAGAGTATTGCATCAAGTCAATTAAACTCCTGGGATATTGATCTGGGCTGCGTTTCCTAAAAGCATCGTAAGCCTAAGTACAATAAATATATATACTGTATATATATATATATATATATATATTGTATTAGGCCTACCCCTCAAAATAAAACGTTGCCTCACTATATTACACACACATTTTATATATACTGTATGTATATGGAGAGTTTATTTGCAAAAACAGATAACTAATTTTCAAAAAACTTGTTTTTTATTATGTTGTTT
>NW_015641029.1:1082606-1083242 GCF_001515625.1 Sinocyclocheilus rhinocerous | reverse complement strand
GCATCAAGTCAATTAAACTCCTGGGATATTGATCTGGGCTGCGTTTCCTAAAAGCATCGTAAGCCTAAGTACATCGTAGACCCATTGCCACCAATGGATCTACGAACAACTTAGGCTTACGATGCTTTTGGGAAACGCAGCCCAGGTCAGTTAAGTTGCAGAGGGGGTTGTTAATCAGTTTCAGCTGCTTTGGTGTAAATGAAATTAACAACAGGTGCACTAGATGTGCAACAATGAGACGACCCCCAAAACAGGAATGGTTTTACAGGTGGAGGCCACTGACATTATTTTTCCCTACTCATCTTTTCTGACTGTTTTTCACTAGTTTTGCATTTGGCTAGGGTCAGTGTCACTACTGGTAGCATGAGGCGATACTTGGACCCTACAGAGGTTGCACAGGCAGTCCAACTACTCCAGGATAGCACATCAATACGTGCCATTGCCAGAAGGTATGCTGTGTCTCCCAGCACAGTCTCAAGAGCATGGAGGAGATTCTAGGAGACAGGCAGTTACTCTAGGAGAGCTGAACAGGGCAGTAGAAGGTCCTTAACTCATCAGCAGGACCGGTATCTGCTCCTTTGTGCAAGGAGGAACAGGATGAGCACTGCCAGAGCCCTACAAAATGACCTCCAGCAG
>NW_015641029.1:1068873-1082425 GCF_001515625.1 Sinocyclocheilus rhinocerous | reverse complement strand
CATCAGCAGGACCGGTATCTGCTCCTTTGTGTGCAAGGAGGAACAGGATGAGCACTGTCAGAGCCCGACAAAATGACCTCCAGCAGGCCAATAGTGTGAATGTCTCTGACCAAACAATCAGAAACAGACTTCATGAGGGTGGCCTGAGGGTCCGACGTCCTCTAGTGGGCCCTGTGCTCACTGCCCGGCACCGTGGAGCTCGATTGGCATTTGTCATTGAACTCCAGAATTGGCAGGTCCACCACTGGTGCCCTGTGCTTTTCACAGATGAGAGCAGGTTCACCCTGAGCACATGTGACATACGTGAAAGGGTCTGGAGAAGCCGTGGAGAACGTTATGCTGCCAGTAACATCGTTCAGCATGACCGGTTTGGTGTGATGCCATTGAATGGCCCCCACGCTCGCCTGACCGAAATCTAATAGAACGCCTCTGGGACATTATGTTTCGGTCCATCCGACGCCGCCAGGTTGCACCTCAGACTGTCCAGGAGCTCAGTGGTGCCCTGATCCACCATCCGTTGTCTCATTAGGAGCATGCCCCGACGTTGTCAGGCATGCATACAAGCACGTGGGGGCCATACAAACTACTGAGTACCATTTTGAGTTGCTACAATAAAGTTTCAACAAAATGGACAAGCCTGCTGCATCATTTTTTCACTTTGATTTTCGGGGTGTCTTTGAAATCAGCCCTCTGTAGGTTGATAATTTTCATTTCCATCAAACGATGTGGCATCCTTTCGTTCCTAACACATTACCCAGTCCATATCAGTATAGATATCCAGCATGATATTTTTCCCCATTGAGATCTGATTTGTTTTCAAAGTGTTCCTTTAATTTTTTTGAGCAGTGTATATATGTTTGTGTGTGTGTCTTAATGTATTTTCCTAATCTGATTTTACAAAACATGTCAGTAAAATGAGTTCTCAACAGCATATTGACTTTAAAGGTGCTGTAAGTGATGTTAGCCATTTCACTAACTCCCCCCAGGTCAGTCACTGCATTAAACCACCTGCTCTTTCCAAAATTCCACCCTCAAATGACACGTATAAGCAAATCTAAACTCTTAAAAATAAAAAACTTTGCTTTTCACTAATAAAATCCCTTACAGCACCTTTAAGGATAACCATTGCACCAATGAACAAAGTAAAGTGGAACAGTGATCAAATGCAGAGACACAGGCATGGGACACAATCTCTTTCCATGCAGAAATACAAAACTACATTTCAATCAGAGCTGTTTTCAAAAGTAATAAATTGGTCCTGAAAGTGCTTTCTCACATTGGGGGGAGATCATCATCTTCCTGCCAAAGGGGGCGACGTGAGGGTTGGTGAGGTTTGGGGGAGGGGCTTTTGGTAATAGTCTCATCTTTAATAAGACTTTCATGTCCCACCACACCCACAGAGTCCGCCTCTTGCCTGTCCATCATCTGAGGGCACTTCCTAGGCGTGTCCTCAGCATTTCTTGGGGGCTGGGCCACAGAGCTAAGGGTGAAGCTGAGAAATTTGCCATGGTTACTAAAGCAAAGCAGTGCTGTGAAAGGGAGGCTGAAGCTTTGTTCTCTGGCTACGAAACACACATCGCCGGAGAGAACAGAGAAGACATGTGCAAAGAACAGAGTGAAGAAAAATGAAAGGGTTGTCAACTAGGTACTTGTTTTGACAACGGAATTATATACACGTATATCAGATATATCAGAATATATACATACATATATATATATATATATATATATATATATATATATAAAAAGATTAGAAACAAAGAGAATAATTCAGTTTTGTGAAGAAACTCCAAGCCAGTCACATATATTAGTAAACCGACAATAGCCACCAAAAATCACTGATGCACAAGACATTCATCTCTTCTCTGTACTCGGAAAATCAACTACACAAGAACTAAACAAGCTCAAATCCACATCTAAAAAAAATTTATTTAATAGCAATTTAAACAATCTCCTTTTGCACGGACACCACAAAAGAAGCATTCAGAGCATTCACAGGCAAACGCTTCAGTCCTAAAGGGTCCTAACCTGTCCAGAGACGGGGCTGTCTCTTGCTCTCTTGGCTTGAGGTATGACTGCGATCCAGTGACAGGAGTGATTTTATGTTTGACAGCAACAGGTTTGGGCAGAAAAGCATTAAAAGCCTGTCCTGCACTTGGCTTTTGGTAAGATCCGGTCCTTCGTGCAATCATGTCATCCTTCTCAAAATCTGGCAGTTGATCGTCATCCCCACATTCATCGTAACTGCCAGAGCGATTGGCGTTAGTTGCAGAAGAACGTACAATGTCGGGGCTCTTTTCTGTGACTACAGCAACTGGAACAGGTGTCTTTGTTACTTGGCTGACTGGTTCATTTCTGTCAAAACAGCATATGCTGATAACTAACTTGGAAAATGAAACTCAGTTTGATATAACGCAATATTCTCCAAGGCAAAACTTAATGCAAGCAGGTTAAAAACAAATGCACACCTACATTTCCCTAAGAACAAAAAAACAAACTTCTGTGAGATGTTCTGTGTGATTTTTAACTCATTGCTGAGGTGTTCTGGGTGGTTGCTATTGCAAATTGGCTTCTAAGGAATTCTGGAAGGTTGTATCCTGGCCAAAGCATTTAGATTTATAGATATCTAGATAGACTCTGTGTCTCTTTCAGTGTAAATCTATGTTTTCCCCCCAATTTATTGTCTGCCAGGCAAAAAACTAGTGATGCACATTACAGTATCAGTCAGTGCTATATCAGTAATCAGGCAACATTGGAGTTTTATTATTGATCAGTATTGGTCAATATTGGATATTTAATTTGCTAATTATTTATATCTACAACCCATAAATAATTTAGATATTTAAATAATTATTTCTATATTTATATTTTGATTACCTTTGCTGTCATGTAACATTTACAGTTATTCATTAAAAACATGAACAATTTAACATCAAGTTTAATCTTGAGCCAATCTCAAAATATCAATTTTCCATATTATACATCATAATGTTATTATGTCTAAATTCATTTACAGAATTTAAAATAACTGATTTTAGTTTTTTATTTATTTAGACAGAACAGTACAGTTTTTTTATATCAGCCATTTACTGGAAATAATCAGGCTTATCATATTGTCAGAATTTTTAAACAAATATTAAACATTCAACCAACACTCATCAGCGAGGTATCATTATATATTTTGCACAAATGGTGCAGTAACTCCCTAACCAAGTATGAGAAAAGCTAAAAGTCATGCTTTCCTTAGACAACACTACTAAAATATAAATATTGTGCTCAAAAGGAAAGAGTATTTTCCACCACGGCACAAAGCATGTTAGACTCATGCATTATCAACAAAGAGAAGTTTGAGACTGCCAGTCTTGCTTGTCCCACCTCTGTCCAATCTTGGTTCTCTTTGTCTTTATGCTTCTTTCAAGGTATTGGAGATCTCTTTCTCCACTCGTTCCTTTCTGGGCTAAGGAAGCTGCTGTAGCTCCCTCTCTCTTGGAACCTGACTGCGGGAGGAATCTGTTATATGAAGTCCCGCTTGCTGGCTTCTGAAATGCTCCTGTTCTACGAGCTAGCATGTCATCCTTTTCTATATCTGGTTGCCTCTCTTCTTCTTCATCCTCTTCATCATCCTCCCTCTCATCCTTTGCTTTCTCAGCCAGTTCCTCCTCCAGCACTTTGCGCTCGGTGGAGGTCAAAGGCCTTTTAAGGTCAAACATAACAGGGTTCGGAGGTTCAGGGGGCATGATGGGAGGAGGCTCAGGCTTTGCATCTCCACTGAGTAAGTTAGTTCATAATGTGTGAGACGTGGAAGGAAAGAGAGAAACAATGAGTCAGAGACAGAAAATAAAAAAATGAGGGGGGAGGACAGAGAATGCAGATACAGGCAATGCAAGATGCAGTCCAGTGGGAACCAAAGCAACTGCATTGCAGTTTCTCAAAACTACAGAAACACACTTTATTACTCTCTTACACAAGCACAAACACATATTTCATCTTTTTTCCTGTTTCTTCACAGACTCTGAAATTTCAGTCCACACCACCACTGTGGCATTCACAGCTAGTTTCTCTCCTAAACAGGCCAAAAAGTTCATTTTTCACACAATTTGTGGGTGCTACAGTTGATAGCATCATGCTAACAGCCTCACTGCAAGCCATTCACAGCTAATTTTCCTCCTAAGTAGCCCAAACAAGAGCAGATTCAAGTATCATTCATGAGTGCTATGTTATTAGCATCATGATAACCGCCTTACTCTAAGCCATTCACAGATAATCCTAAACAGGCCAAAAAAGCGAAGTTTTAGCATCAATCAGGGGTGCTATAGTTGTTAGCATCATGCTAACAGCCTCAATTATAAGCCCTCCTAGCCAAAATAATAACAGTTTCCAGCATCATTCATTCAGTGCTGCTACAGTCGCTTGCATCATGCAAACATTCTCTCTAATGGCATGAATTCTCCTTCATAAACCCCAGTGAGATGAAATCAACATGCCCTGTAAATGCAGCATCACTGCTAAAATCACTACACACAAACTCCAACACACATGAGGGTGAGTCTCTGCATGTATGTTCTGCATGTATGTTCAGATCATTTGATAAACAAAACTTGGTTTATGAAAGCAGGCGGTTCTCAACAAGCAGTAGTGTGTCGGTATACTTCACATCACAGGACCAAATATTACTGCTTGATTCTAAGAACACAATGGTGTCTAAAGGGGCCATATTGTGAAGTAAACAATGAAATAAAATAGAAACTAATGGTGTGTTCATTGCTGTGCCATTTCACAACTACTGTAATTACTAGATGACAATCTTTGATGTTATTCGGAGCTGTTCACGTCCTCGGACATAGAATTGCTTCTCAATGTCTATAAACGGCAAAATGATTGTGTGTAATCAATATACAAAACTGCAATAGAAGAAGTCATTATGCAAATACATCATTAATACACTTATAGTTTGGCAGCACATTAGCTATTTATTCAACTCTGTGATAGCAACATCAAACTTTGTCTTTCATTAATTTTTAGTTTTTTCTTGTATCATGACATTAACAAATAATCAATCATAGGAACTGCTATTTTGGACTATTGTAGACTAACTGAATATTAAGAGCTTAACTACATTTTACAGCTGAAGCCGTTGCTATTTTGAGTGTTTTCGTATGACGTTGTGGCAGTCAGGTGGTACAAGTCAGAGCTCTCAAAAAGTTGAAAGTTTACAAGTTGTAATTATGAGGTCTAAGAGGACATGAACGCTTTTTTCAAGTTGGAATCTCATAATTTCGGTAATTCCAACATGGCATGAACACAACTAAGCCGAAAAATTATATCAATCTATTTGGAACACACTAAACAATAAGCAAATGTATATCTTAGAAGTTATTTCTCTTTTATTTTAAACTTTATCTTACCTTTTTATTTTATATATTTATAAATATAAATATAAATGTGAATATATACACACATAGATATATTTTACCTTTTCATAATATAAAAATATAATTCTATATATTTTATTTTTTATATTTCTATATTATTATATATTTGATCCTCATTTTCCATGCAACATTTACACAGAAGACTTAAAGGGACAGTTAATTCTAACTGGTTGGAAAGACGGTAGAAAATAGTCATCAGAAACTATATTATGACCGTTTCAGCTGCAATATATATTAAGCATTACTTATATATACATATATTACTATATTATATGTAGTAATATATATTATACCAGTGGTTCCCAACCCTGGTACTGGAGGCACCCCAACACTGCACATTTTGCATGTCAGAGAAAGGAGACATGCAAAACGTGCAGTGTTGGGGTGCCTCCAGGACCAGGGTTGGGAACCACTGTATTATACTATACTATACTATACTATACTATACTATACTATATATTTTACTGTACTGTAGTACTATACTATATACTATATTATGTTTTAGGTGTAAAACAGCCTCTTGACTAATATTATCAATGACCCTCAGAGAAAAATATGTGCGCGTTTTGGTCAGTTGTGCCTGAATGTGCATGTATTTATGCAGCAATTCTTCTCTTTCTGTCTTTCTTTCTCTCCCTACCTGCCCACCGCTCTCTTTGTCAGTATGAAGCCCAGCCCTATGGTGGGCACCGCAACAGGTGCCATCGAGAGGAGATATCGAAGCTTCTCTGCCTCGTCCCCCTGTCCCTCTCCCCCTTCCTCCTCCTCCTCTTTCCAGGACGTATTCTCCATCTCTGTCACACCCCCAAATGTCACAAAACGCCGCCGTTCACCGGAGGAACGTTCTTGGCAACTGGCCAGGTCGTTCTTGGCAACCTTCATCTTGGAGGAAACAGAGAGGCAGCCTTTCTCAAGACACGTCTGACACAGAGGGACAATAGGGTCATCGCTGTTCGCACGCACACACATACATGACACGTGAGTAAAGAAGAGAAAGAGAGAAGAATTAGAGGAGCGAGGGAAAGAAATAGTGAAAACTAAAATATACTAATGCAGAAAGTCCACGTCAGTCTGACAGTCAAATCAATGGATTGTCTGGACGGGAATTTGTGTGATATCCAAATAAACCCACTGACGCTGATGCAAGCATGGCCTTTTGAAACATACAAAAGGGAAATTACTGAAGGAATGACACACAGCCTTGGCTCTTCTACAGCAGTTTAGTATGTCGTCTAACACTCACATGCTCCCCTCCCTCATTCTCTGTGAGCATCTCTTGGTTTCAATAGTTGCCTTGGTGACGTCTGTTTGCTAGAAAGGGGCTTCCCTCTGCTAACAGAATTTAGAGTCTCACAAAGGCCCACTTTAACAAACATCTCCACAAGAGTGTAACAAGACAGAGCCCTATTACGTAGCACTCAAGCCAATGACAGACCAAGCTTCTTGGCTGTAAGCCTTGACTGATTTAAATATATGTTAGGCTCACACAGTGTCTTAACCAGGCGTAATACTTTATCAGCAACAAGTAATTTGTCTGTCTACACTGTCAGCAAAAATACAGTGTGATGGACCACAATCACAGCCAATCAAAACATTAGAACATACACCCTTCTTAAAATATAAAAGCAGCCATATAATTCAAATGCAGACTTATTTATACTGCGTGTGAAATATAGCTGTTGGGTCAAAGACGAAAAGGGGGTTTCAAGCATCAAAAAATAAAATTGTAATACAGTTATACATTTTGTTTTTTTCCCACATATATCAGAATATATACGGTTTAATTTTGTTTTTCTGAGCAAAAAATAATGAGTATCATACATTATTTACCTTGATTTACAGAAGACACCCACTAAAATGTCATTAAGTGTAACAATATTTATATACCAATAAATCTTAAACATATTTTAAACAAGAATCATTTGATGACAAATTAAAAGACAAATATATTCTTTGACTTGGTATTTTATATGTTTATTTAAAAATGTAATGGTAAAATCAAAGCCTGGACCATTATGCTGAATGACAATTTCACACCTTGGAACATTTTCCCCCAATATTCTGACATTTTATTTTCACAAAAGTTATTTGAAATATGAAAGTAGACACTTTACTTGCATTTAACATGTTTTTTAAGTTTTTAAAATGACTTTTGTAAATTTAATTTGATGCAGACACCAAAATGGAGATGTCTCGTCTTTGACCCTATTATAAGTTTGCTATATTATAAAAAAATTATATAATATAAATTATATAAAAGTGTTCTATACACTGTAAGATAGCACTACTGGCTTTTATTTGACATTGTCTTAAAGGCACAATAAATTATAAAAATATTTACTGTTATAATAGTTCATAGTATGTAACAGTTAACACGTTATCTTTTTTATACCAATTATCCCAATATAATTTGAACTTACATTACCATTTAAAAGTTTGGGATCTGTACGATTTTTCATGTGTAAGCATCTTATCCTCACCAAGGCTGCATTTATTTGATCAAAAAACTGTAAAACAGTGGTACTGTGAAATATTTTAGCACAATTTTAAATAACTGTTTAACATTTTAATATTTTAAAATGAAATTTATTCCTCTGATGGCAAAGCTGAATTTTCAGCAGCCATTACTCCAGTCTTCAGTATCACGTGATGCTTCAGAAATCATTCTAATAATGATTTTGTACACAAGGAACATTTCTTATCAATGTTAAAAAGAGTTCTGATAGTTTTTTAATAGTTTTGTGGAATATGGGATTTTTTTGATGAAGACAAAGTTAAAAAGAACAAATAATTTCTCATTTGATTATAATTTTTAAAAAACTTTCTGACCCCAAACTTTTGAACAGTAATGTATTTTGAATAGCATTTTTCTCTTACAACTATTGAGCAAGCTAAGAGTGGTACAGTGGGACCACTCAGTGGGAAAATTGTATAGAATTTACATGGAAAAGATTCTATTGTATGTTGCTTTATTGTACCATATCTGGTTAGGACACAGTGTTAGACACAAACTGAAAAAAAAAAATAATAAGCTTATATTCTTCTAGAAACTGGAGCTGTGTCATCTGCTTTATGTGTGAATAAAACACAGAAAACATACAATTTGTGTAATAAGCTCAAAGTTTCAGCAGTGTAAAACTTCTAAAATGTCTTGAAGCTTGTTGATGTGTCATGCTATGTCAGGGGTCAAAGGTAAAGGTCATATGTCAGGCACCTGCTCTCTGTATTCATCTTGAGCCTTTGCCATTTCTCCAGGTCTGACTGAGTGATGGTTGTTTGAGCCAATGACTGCCGGGGGTCCCTCTGTGGGACAGGCCCACTTTGGCCCCGCCTTCTGGCCAGGTCATCTGTCTTTACATTAGGCATCACCACCCTCGCCCCTTTCTCTCTGTCTGTTCCCTCCTCCTTCTCCTTCTCCTTCTCCTGCTCACTCTCACTGTCTTTCTCAGGGGTCAGGAAGGGGTTGTCCTTGCGAGTTATGATTGACACTTCAGCAGGAGTGGAGTCAGACTCACTGTAGATCAGTATAAAGGATAAACTGAGCTAAGCAGGAGGAATGGCTTTTTGCCACACATGCAAATAACAAATGAATTTAAATATATGGTTTAAATATTTAATTATTTAAATGTAAATATTAAAAGGTTACTTCACCCAAAATGAAAGTTCTGTGATTAATTACTCACCCTCATGTCGTTCCAAACCCGTAAGACCTTCGTTCATCTTCGGAACACAAATTAAGATATTTTTGATAAAATCCGAGAGCTTTCTGACCCTCCATAGAGAGCAATGTAACTGTTTCTTGACTGTTTCTGTAAAAATTCTTCTCCTACAAGTGACCGTCTTCTGGCATTATCAAGAGTACCACGACGTATGCGTGTGGTGCTGCTGATGTAAAATACTCTCGATAACGGCAGAAGATGGTCACTTGGAGGAGAAGAATTGTTGAATAAAGTCGTTATTTTTGTTTTCTTTGTGCACAAAAAGTATTCTCGTAGCTTCGTAAAATTACCATTGAACCACTGATGTCACATGGGCTATTTTACCGATGTCCTTGCTATGTTTCTGAGTCTGGGAATATTTCAGTTACATTGCTCTCTATGGAGGGTCAGAAAGCTCTCGGATTTCATGAAAAATATCTTAATTTGTGTTCCGAAGATGAACAAAGGTCTTACAGGTTTTGGAACGACATTAATTAATGACATGTGAGTAATTAATGACATAATTTTCATTTTTGGGTGAACTAGCCCTTTAAAGTATTGACATTTAAATACAACTCAAGCATTAATAGTTAAAGAATATTAGAAAAAAATTTTCCAACCTTGAAACTGTATTTTGCATTTTTTTTATAAATCATTTATTTTTACAAATAATTTATTTTTAGTAGTTTTTTCTTCCATACTTTCAGTCACTTCCAGTAATACAGTCTTCGTGTAAAATTTAAACCATGTATAATGTTACAGTTCCTAATAAATTTACCAGTAACTCCATTTTATTTACTCACCAAAGTCACATTATTTGTGTTAATTTTGGACCCTGTGGTCAAATGTGCATAAAAAAAGAGCAAAAGTGTTAGAGAGCGTGTTTGTTTTGAGGCACCTGCTATCTGTATTCATCTTGAGCCTCTGCCATGTCTCCAGGTCTGACTGAGTGATGGAAGTCTGGACCAATGACTGATGAGGATCTTTGGGAGGGTGTGGCCCTCTCCCAGTCCGCCTCCTGGCTAGATCATCTTTGAGTGGGTTTGGAACAACTATCTTCCCCTCTTCCTCTCTCTCATCTTCCTCATTCCCCTCTTTTCCCCTGTCTTTTTCAGGATTCAAGAAAGGATTGTCCTTACGAATTATGATTGGCACCTCAGGGGAGGCGGAGTCAGCCTGACTGTGGTAGAAATGTTGCATTATAAGAAACAGAAAAGATTAACCCATCATCCCACAGAACACAGCAACAATACCAATACTGCCTAGAGACCATTACCAATTATAAGGGTATACACCTAATTTCTATGCACAATGCATAATACCACATGTTATGGTATGTAATGTATGGACAAACTCTGTAATCAGAAAAGATACTAGAGCTACAGAGGCAAATAGAACAACACTATACTACAAAAGTAAAGATATTGAAGACAAACTTGTTGAACTGAAGGTTTGTTTTAAGGTTATAAATTTTTTATGTTCTTTGAATCGTTGGGCAGTTTGAAGAGAGAAGTTTAATTTTGTGTAATATCAGCTGTGTATACTTTGAAAACATTGGTATTTTGAAGAGAGATTTGTATTTTGAAGAGCTGTAAGCTTTTTTAGCCACTAGCCAGTATGTTGTTTTGGGCAGTTGCTGGTCAGTTCTGGGGTGTTTTTCCCAAAGCGTCATTAGCAAACTATGGCCGCAAGTCTCTGAGATAATGAGTTTGAAAAAACCCTGACCCAGATTTGTCCAAAAACATTGTGTTAGATTTGTAAAGCCAATATAACTAGTCCCTGAGCATGAGACCCCATCACTCTCTGTCATAAGCACACCTTCTTTTCTCCTGTTCTATCTTCTCCATCCTCTCCAACACGGCATGCTGGGATGCCAGTCTGATTCCCTCCCATTTTTCTTGGTCCTTCCAGCTACAAGTGCCTGGCAGGAAGTGATGTGCCACGCTGGGCTTAAACTGATTCATTCGTGCTCTGCGAGAAGCAAGATCATCCTTTTGGACATCTGGAACCTTCCGTTCTGCCTCTTCGTCATCATCTTCCTCATTCGAATCCCACTGTTGTGGAGCAGCGACGCGCATGAACTCATTGTCACGACGGAGAATGATGTCAGGTGAAGGTGGTTTAGCTTCACTGGCCTCCACAGAGTTCACAATTGGACTGAGGAGAAAATTCACCATGACAACATTTGAATATATTTTAGAAAAACAGAGTGCAACAGTGTGCCTCTACTTTTTAGCGGCCTTGGTTTACGGAAGTTTTTTCCCATTCATTTTTTCCATACGGCATAATGACATAATGAAATTAAAAACAAGAAATTTAAAACTACTGATTTAAAGATGCTGATTTTGTGTGTGTGGAAAAAAATCCAATATCGTGCATTATGTTTTACATTTGAGTGATAAAAGTTATCACTCAAAATAAACTGCCCTGTGGAGAAAATAAATGGGACTGTTGCACTCTATAATGTAGAGATGTTAGTCTTTCCGTATCAGGAGTTGATGCAGACATCAGTCTTTCAGAATGAGCCAAATTAGCATAACTAACATAATATGCTCAACCCAATGAAAAGTCACACACATATTCTCGTCATCACAAATTAGCACAGATTCAGACTATTCAGAATCACATCCAATGCATTCACAAGCTGACAAAACAAGTCAGTATAACTTCGCACTACACAGCTGACATCAACTCAAAACATTAGCTAAGCTACAAAGGCTAAAGCTAATTCACAACTGTGTCAACTCCATGCTATAATGTAGCTGAAACAATTCTCGGCAGCACAAATTCAAAGCAAAAGTATAAATGGACATTTCCCACACAGCAACCTGGGGTTAGATGACAACTCATCAAGCTTTGTGGTTACCAGCACCTATCTTTAGCTACTAGGCCCTACACACAACTAGTTAGCAGTTTTAGTCACTGCATAAACATGCATTCAACCGCTGACCTGATATATCGCACAGAGGAAGGTAATACTTTTATTCCCGCCTTTTCCAGCTTTCTCATTTTCTTAAGCTCCGCCTCCTCAAGCTCCGCCCTTTTCTCATTCACCCAGGTGGAATTTTTCTGGAACGCAAGGCTTCGAGACACGACAGCCCCCTCTTTTAACACTTCTAAGCATTCTTGTCTGTGGGGAGCAATGGGAATTTTCACAGCGCTCACCAACACACTTGTGGATAATACAGGATGAATCAAACAAACTCAGACAGATGAAACAGATGATGCTTGTGTGTACTGATTTTTGTTCAGATGTATGATGTGTCTCAGCCATATTGCAGCCAGAAGTGGGATTTCCAGCCACAACCTGAGAAATCAAACAAACCAAACACTTACTGTCTATCATAGCGGCTTTGATTACCTGAGAGGTCTTTCTCCTCCTACAGGAGATGTTGAGTTGCTCGGACTCCTCCTGTCTTCCTCTCTGTCGCTCCTCCTCTTCCTCAGGGGAGCAGGAAGGTAGTTGGTCTGGTTGCTCTTGTTTGGCAGATACTGATTAAAGGGTAGAGCTGCGCGAGGCTCTTTGCAGGACACGCGGCGGGCAGACATGTCATCCTTACGCACGTCTGGCAACTTTCTATGTCCAGCTTCACCTTCGGAGTCTGTCAGAAGGATATAGTGAGAGAAAACATGCTTTGTTTTTATCATTGTTTTTTATGGTTATTTATTATTGTCAAAATGTGTGGTATTTGTCATTAGTGTTTCATATTTTTAGGTGTTTAAAGAGAACCAGCATTCAAATTTCATACATTGTGTGTTGGGTTTGATGCTGCCATCTGACCATCATCTAGATCAGAGACGAAAGCTGTGAAGTGGCTGTGAGTGAAGTGCATGCATTTGAGTGCAAATATGTTTAAGCTTGTCTAAACTGATTACATCAGGTTCAATAATGGCATATTATATGAATTTATTTTATGTTGTTTTTGTTAAAGGGGTCATATGATGTGATTTCAATTTTTCCTTTCTCTTTGGAGTGTTACAAGCTCTTGGTGCATAAAGACGATCTGTAAAGTTGCAAAGACTAAAGTCTCAAATCCAAAGAGATATTCTTTATAAAAGTTAAGAGTCAACCACGCCTACCTAAAATGGCTCGTTCTAACACGCTCCCACATGTCTACGTCACGATGTGGGAAGATTTGCATAACACCACCCAAATGTTCACGCAAAGAAAGAAAGCATAACTTTTATTCTCGCTGTAGTATTGCTGCCGCCGCCGCCATGTCGTGAAGGCGCTGTGTTTCGTTGTGAAAGCGAAACTACTTTGTTTGGTCTTCCAAAAGAGGACAATATCCGCTTTCAGTGGTTAAGTTGTATTTACAACAACGTTCCAGAACAGTTCAACCCAAATATTCAGATGTGTGCAGCACATTTTATGGAGGACTGTTTACTGATCCTGGGAGAGTAACATTAGACTAAAATGCC
>NW_015641029.1:1064211-1068182 GCF_001515625.1 Sinocyclocheilus rhinocerous | reverse complement strand
TTGTTTGTCGTTTCTCTGATCACAAATGCAGACATGGTTTTATGTTTACGCAGCGTGATGCAACGCAATGCGTAAAAAGACAGTATAAGTCATTATTATCAGTAATTATGTCCCCACTGGATGCAACAAATGCCTCGTTTATAATGTGTTTTACTGGTTTTGTCTTGTCGCGCCAGGAGACGGCATCACAGTATGGTAAGGGGCGTAACATTTCCGTCACATGCTTGAGGTATTCGGCCAATCACAATGCACTGCATAGCTGGCCAATCAGAGCACACCTCGCTTTTCAGACCGATGAGCTTTGTAAAAATCGACGCGTTTCATAAAGGCGGGGCATAGAGGAGAAACAATAATGTACAGTATGTGGAAAATAATGTGTTTTTTTAACCTTAAACCGCATAAACACATTTCATTACACAAAATAATGTTCTTTTTAGCAACGTCATATGACCCCTTTAACATCAACATGCCAAAAGCTTCTTGCTGTACTGTACTTCCATTGTCACACAGTTAAATAAAATGGGACAAAAGTGTCCACAGCAGAAAAAAAATGGTGAGCTCAATTTCATTCATTTTTTATTGTAATTGTATTCATTTTATTAAATTGTTTTTTATTAAAACAAAAACACACAATAAACAACTGTATAATGGTACTAAGATGCGAATTGCAACAGATTTTTCTTTAGTAGATGATTTGTATATCTTTGGTTTTATTATTTCATTTTATTTTATTTTCACCTTAATCATAATTAAACTTGTTGGCTTAAATAAAAACTTTGTGTTATATAGTAACCAAGAATAGCTAAAAATTCACTTATTGTCAAAAGGTTGCTGATTCCTGTTTCAAAAACAAAACAATTGGAATAAAACTGCTGCCTTATCTTTAAACTGAAAATCACATACACACACACGATTTAGAAGCTCCTTGGTCTTTTATGTTTTTTTTTCAGTCACTGTTTTGAGTCTGTCCATGTCTGGATTTACTAATCAGATACAGCTCATGTCGTGCCTCTCACACACTCATGGATGAGTGTTTAAATGTCTGTCCAGTACAACAGCTGCAATCTCACACCCCCACTGCACATATGTGGGAATGTATTATTCTTCCTTTGAGTCCGGAGTTCATGATTGTGTGCCGAGTGTGTTTTTACCCCCAGCTGCTCTTGCATGAAGATTTGCTGACAGGACAGACATGGAGAGTCTGACGTAAGTGTGTATGTGTGTGTGTGTGTGTGTGTGCGCATAAGATATAAGAATCATGTGCGAAATTATATTTTCAATGCTTTGACTATTCAATATCTCAAACAGTAAAAAAAAAATGCATATAACAAAATTATACTCTGCCATTTTAAAGTATTGTGTCATCTCCTAATCTCACCAAGGCTGTATTTATTTGACCAAAAATACAGCAAAAACAGTACTATTGTGATATATTATTACACAATTACAGACAATTAGTATTTCATGACTACTGAAAATATTTCCTGACTTAACATGATCTAGCATGACGACAAAAAATAAATAGAAGAGTAAGTCATACCATCACTGTTGCAGCGAATAACTGTGTCTGGGGAGGGTGTGTTCTGTGATCGTGAGCCAAATGAGTCGAGACTGTCAAACGAATCATCACGGCCATGCCTCGGAGGAGACAGCGAATCAGAGCGCTCTGATTCCCAGCTGTCAATGTAACCGCTGTCCCTTATACTGCGCTTAGGGGAGTCTAAATCTTCATTTACACACTCCTGCACACCAAATGTACATAAAAAAAGAGAATGAAAATCATAATAGTGTATCGATTATTTTATTTATCAGGCTGTTTTAAAGGTTTAATGTTCTTGACAAGATCTGATTTACCTTTCGCATCATGGAAAGAAGCCCCTCAAACTCTTTCAGGTCGAGTGTGGGGCCGTTATATGTTGCACAGCTGTTAGCAGCTTTACCAAGCCAGTATATGGTTATGAGCACCTAATCATTCAAAAACACAGAGGAGAATTTAAAACAATCAGCAAAAATGTAAATCAAACAAACTGACATGCAAAGATTATGAAAATTGTTCAGTGTACTTACATTCTTCAGCTTTCTACTGCAGTCAGAGCCCCTACAGCAGAAAAAGAGAGAGAGAAAACAGCAGTTTTCTATCTAAGCAAAAGATATATACTACCATTGAAAAGTTTGGGGTTGGTAAGATTTGTTAAAGTTTTTGAAAGAAGCCTCTTATGCTCACCAAAGCTGCATTTATTTGATAAATACAGTAATACTGTGAAATATTACTACAATTTAAAACAAGTGTTTTCTATTTCAATATATTTTTTGAATGTAATTTATTCCTGTGATGCAAAGCTGAATTTTCAGCAGCCGTTTTCCAGTCTTCAGTGTCACGTGATCCTTCAGAAATCATTCTAATGATGCTCAAGGATAAATTCTTATTATTGTAAATGTACATAACAGTTGTGCTGTTTAATTTTTTTTGTGAAAACTGATAAATTTTTTCAGGATTCTTTGATAAATAGAAAGTTCAAAAGAACAGTTTTTTTTGTAACAATGTAAGTCTTTGCCAATGTAAAACTAACTTTTGCTCAATTTAATAAATCCTTTCTGAATGTTACATCTTAAATTGTAAACATCTTACTGACTCCAAACTTTTGAACGGTAGTGTAAGATCATCTAATACCTACTACTTGAATAGAGATTTACCAAAATTCTCAAAAAAAAACTGCTGGTTTAGCTTATGTTTCAGTTAAACAATTCAAATCACCAATTAAAACAAAAATATAGCGTCTTTTGCAAAAACAGCTTGTTTTCAGATTGGTTAGTTAATGTAAATCTATGCTCTTAGAGGAAAAAGATGAGCTGCTGTGATTGACTAAAAGGCAAGATGTCCTATAGCCACCAAATTAATTGTTATTATTTATCCCATTTATTTTTCTGCACATAATCAGTCTCCTGCTCCTCCTTATACCATCTGTTCACGCATACACAAACACACACATACGTTAAGTTTGCTCGTATCGACGTATCCTGCAGGTCTCCGGGATCGAACAACTGTGATCCCTTCAATCCCAGCTCTTCGCATCCTCTCAGAAACATGGTCAGATTATCCTGATGAGAAGAAATATTATATTATTACATATTATGCACCTGCTGCCCACTATATGTGGCAATTACAGGCCACATGTATACACAGTTTGAGCCGCATGTTATCAATCCAGAGTAAGGAAAATAATCTCATTATTTGAAGAACAGTCATCTAAAGTTATGTAGAATGTGTTTTAGGCAGTTTTCTTCTACTTTTGCAAGGGGCACAAAATAGCATGTCATGACACTTATGATAAAGACTGCTTTTGAGCTATAACTATAAACAACTGATAAGCTTCACTTGATTCTCTCATTAGGGCTGTACTTATCTGAAATTAGGACAGCATAAACATAAAATAACTACCACACACACAGATACACGCACAAACTGGGACAGTACTGGATTTGTTCTGAGACAGCAGTGTTGAGACTGGCCTGACACAAACAGGCACAGAACAACACAAGCACATGGAAAACAAACGAACAAACAAACACACACTAACCACACTCACCAGCCCTGCAATGGGTGTTGGAAGTCTATTGATCTTTTTCACAAGGCCTGGTTTGATTGAACTCAGCAACCTAATACATCACATGATGAGAGAGAGGGAGAGAGAGAGAAAGAGATTACATTAGAGTACCATAATATGAGGGTTGACTCATAACATCATTAAAATGACTCATGGCCCCGCAAAAAAGGTTTTAGTGATTTATTTTAATTCCTCTTTTTCTTTCCATTTACATACATTTTTCATTAAGAAAAAAAAATTATATATATACAGTGGGTACGGAAAGTATTCAGACCCCCTTAAATTTTTCACTCTTTGTTATATTGCAGCCATTTGCTAAAATCATTTAAGTTAATTTTTTTTCCTCATTAATGTACACACAGCACC
>NW_015641029.1:1063918-1064076 GCF_001515625.1 Sinocyclocheilus rhinocerous | reverse complement strand
ATATAACAAAGAGTGAAAAATTTAAGGGGGTCTGAATACTTTCCGTACCCACTGTATATATATATTAGTGCTGTCAAACGATTAATCGTGATTAATCGCATCCTAAATAAATGTTTTTGTTTACATATTATATGTGTGTGTACTGTGTTTATTTATTG
>NW_015641029.1:1047292-1063800 GCF_001515625.1 Sinocyclocheilus rhinocerous | reverse complement strand
AAAAGCCATGTGTGACAAAGTTAGGACACCCTATGATTCAATTGCCTGTAGATCCACTTTTAGCAGCAATAACTTGAATTAATCATTTTCTGTATGACATAATCGGTCTCTTACAACGTTCTGGAGAAATTTCATCCCACTCTTCTTTACAACGTTGCTCCAGTTTATTGAGGTTTGAGGGCATTTGTTTATGCACAGCTCTCACCACAGCATTTCAATCAGGATGAGCTCTGGACTTTGACTGGACTATTGTAACTCCTTGATTCTTTTATTTTCAGCCGTTCTGTTGTAGATTTGCTGGTTTTCTTGGGATCATTGTGCTGTTTGTTGTCATTTGGAAGTGTGTAGGCCCTCTTGCATTATTATGCTGTTACATTATGATTATATATTCAGTGGCATAAAATGGTCTTTAAAATGACAATAATATCGCTTATCGCAATTATTTCTGGGGCAATATATCGCACAAAAAAAAGTTGTTATCGTGACAGGCCTACAGAGGAGTTCATTGTCGGCTCAATGACTGTGAAATTTTTGTTAAATTATTAATGGCACGGTGCAATATGTCATGTTTTGTTGTTCATCTGAGGTTTTATTTTCCAAATTGTAAGGCCTGTCAAGGACCAGATATTTTTTTGATTATGTCCTGATATGGAAAACCATGGAATTCAAGAGGGTGTCCTATATATATATATATATATATATAATTACACTACTGTTCACAAATTTGGAGTCATGTAACTATTTTTATTAGGGATGCACCGATACCGATACTGGTATAGGTATCGGCCCGATACTGGCCTCCTGTAATAAAAATATCGGTATCGACATCGGTATCGGCAAGTACCAAAAATAAAAGTATCGGTATCGGGCGAGTACTGGAAAAAGTGGTATCGGTGCATCCCTAATTTATAGAAACAAACACTTCTCATATTTATTGCATTAAATTCAATTCAATTTATTGACCGTACAGTATGGACTTTTACATTATTACAAAAAATCTAATTCACACAAATGCTGTTCTTTTAAACTTTCCATTTACCAAAGAATCGTGAAAAAAATGTATCACAGTTGCACAACTGTTTTCAACATTAATAATAAGAAATATTTTAGCACCAAATCAGCATATTAGAAAAATGTCTGAAGGATCACGTGACACTAAAGACTGGAGTAATGGTTGCTGAAAAATCTATTTTGTCATCACATGAATACATGACATTTTATATTAAAATAGAATTAAAAAAAGACTTCAAAAATAAATGGATCCCAAACGTTTGAACAGTAGTGTAGTGATCATAATCAGGTGGTTTTATCCATATTTCAGTATTTTTATTTGTCCTCTGTAACATAAATTTTGCTAGATGTAAATTATGCTAATACAAACAAGTTTGTATTTGGAATTCATACTGGTGCATCTGCATTTAATCAGAATATTTTTTTTAAGCAAGAGATCTTAATTTCCAATAAACAATTTTCATTTACATCTACAATGTATGTATATAAAACTCACTCGCAGAGCAGAATGCCGTTCTCCAGCCCGCTTCTAAAATCCTTGTCACCGAAACTTCTTCCTGTCACTGCCTGTCAAGCAAACAGAACAGCGCAAAGATCATCAATAAAAAATGACTGAGAATGTTTTAATGAAAAGGTAAGAGAGTGCTAATGTGACTGGAGCAGTTTGAATGCACCCAATGCGTCCTTCTAAATCTATAGTTTTACAGTATGATTTGTCTCTAAATGTTAACCAAACAGATGCTTTATATTTCTTTAGGGAGGCCTCAAAACTTATGCTTCATGTATTAATCTGGTATTTCCTTTTAATAATATGTATGTTCACATATCCAATGCTCTTTCCAAGTAAAAAAAAAAAAAACTAAAGACAAAATGGGTTTCACAAAGAGGATCTGAAACAGCTGCTTTTCTTTTATACACAAATCTGGTAGTTATTAGAGTAATACTTAACACATTCTAAAGGCAAAACGTGTGTGGGGATGGGTTAGAGTATATAAATATGTATGTATGAATGTATTCTGTGTGTGTGAGTCTATAGGCAAAGGCGGACTTAAACATTAGGCAAAGGTAGGCGACTGCCTTGGGCCCCCAAAAGCCAAGGGCCCCCTAAAATGCTTTTTATATGCGAGATGCGCGTTCAGTGCGGACGCACAAGTGGTTGCTGTGGTGTTCATTCCCACGACAACCGTCTGTGCGTCCGCGTTGAACGTGCTTCTTAGCAAAAGTAGGGCGATGTAGAAAATGGGGACAGAATCCCGGAATCTATTCATAAAAACGGAATTTACTGTGTAACGCGGAATGTGATGGAACGAACGGCGCAGACGCGTGTTTCGTTTGCTATTTTGCTATTTAAGCACGCGCAACGCTCGCGGTTGTCGTCTGTAGTAGCTAAATAGTATTTTTGCCATTTAATATTCACATACACTAGTCCATATCGCGTTTTGATTGAAGTGTACTGAATTGCATTTGATTTATTCATTCAATATTTGACAAATTCCGTGACATTGCTCGTTACACAGTAAACTTCTGTTGTGTAGCATTTTGAATGTACAAAAATTAAAGGGTTTGTTAATTTTCATTGGAATAAAAGATAGATCCATGTTTTCGCCTTCATTTGATTACTGGAATATATGACTCAAATAAGAATTTTCACCGGATATTGTCATCTGAACAAGTAACACGTCTGCCACGTTTGTTCTGACCAACTGAGGAAAAAAGCATTACAATAAATCGTGCTACCAATGGTGATTTAATCTAAATTAGCTCATATCACATCAAATTATTATTATTGTTATACTTTATTCTCAAATTGTTAATGTTAACAACATCAGCATTGCGTGACTATGAGTATAGTGTGTATAAGCGAGTAGATTTCAATTTCTGCACATGCCATAGCCTAGTAGCCGGGACAACTTCTTTATGTTTACAGACGTGACGTAATGACATGCTCGAATTTCCTGCGAAAACCCACCCCTACCACTCAAATTAGAAAACATTATTATAAGATGACCGTTGTGAATCAGGCTAAAGTAAGGCGATAGTTTCGAACACTGGCTGGTTATGTACTTGCTCAAATATTGATTTCGGATCATTTTTAACCAAAAAAAGGTATGGAGTGCAGCTTTTAAATTGCAATAATATTTCACAATATTACGGTTTAGACCAGTGGTCGCCAACCCGTCGATCGCGATCGACTGGTAGATCTTTATCACTGTCCCAGTAGATCCCGAAAATAACAGTAAAATAAGTACAAAAATGCATTACATTTCTGGGGTTATATTAATGTGTCACTGAAGGGAACTGTCTTGAGAAAAGTTTCGATGGCAATGGCATTTTCTTCTCCTCCGTATAAAGCGCAGTTCTGCTTTGTTTACAGCGGTAACCAAGGAAGCGCTATATTGCGGTCGGTTCATAAGCAGTGTTGCCAAGTCCGCGGAATTGGGCTATTTTAACACTGTTGCCACGGGTTGTTGTTCATGTCCGCGGGTTGAAGCGACCCCTATAACGTGAAAGAGATTTCTTTCACAAACTTTACAACTTTTAAACGGTAGTGTATATATATATATATATATAACAAACTTTATGCGGAGTAAAAAAAGTGAATTATATATGGAATGAAATCTTTAAAAACTCAACACTGCAATATAGTGTTGGTATAGCAAATATAGTGCACTAGGGAATAGGACACAGCTACACATACCGATTTTCACACATGCAGACATATTCACTCTCAGAATCACACACCAAAACTCACGTTTGAATTGTCAGTGGCAAATTCTTTAAATATAAATATCTAATGTACGTGCCTTTAATAGAGAAATGCACCTTTTCATATGGACTACATAATTGAAGATTTATTTTTTATTGGTTTGTTTAATAGTAGACATTTCAAGATTTCTATAAATGTATTTCTTGTGTCTGTGAGCCGGTTCATTGTTGTGATATGCACCATTCACGGAGACTGCATGAGGAAAGCACATCCAAAAATGACGGAGTAGCATATTCTAAGTTCTTTCCACAGGAAAAAAAAATAAAAAATGCGATAGATTGCGCGGGCGCCTCCATATCATATAGTAAGCGCGATAATACTCCCACAAATACTCGGTTTTGGTCATATTTACTATTAATTGTACAGCTCCCCATCAATGATCTAGCGGCATATAGCCTAGTTCTAAACTGAACGTGCAAGAGAAGCATTAGCCTACTTCTAATTTGGCCAAAGAAAACTTGTTAAAATCAAAATTTTTCTATATTAATTGGTGCATTTTTCAATTGTTTATTAAAGGTGCAAAAAGTCATAAACAAAAATCTAAAAAAATAATCAATATTTTACTTTTTCGGGCAGCATTTTGTGTACGGTTGTAATTTCAAATTTGGTTTTCAGGATGGTATTTAAAAATACAACAACCCTTCTTTTTTCATTTCTTTCGTCATGGTTAAAAAATTAAAAACGAATGGACGCAAAAGTATAGGCTACACGGACCTGGAAACAGTAGGCTATTGCATGTTTTATTTGTGCGCCGAAACTAAAATAGGCCTATGTATATCAAGTCATTATTATTTTTTTGTTTTGTTTTTGTTTTGTAAAGACAATGAAATAGGCCTAGTTTTTTTTTTTTTTTCGTTTAATTGCCCTAATTGAACGAATATGGCTACTAACAATTAAGTGACTGCGACTATTTCAAAATATAGGGTTTGCCGTTTGAATTTATTACTTATTACTTCAACTGTATTGTTAAAAAAGACAGTAAAAACAAAAATACCGGTACAAACCAGCACAAACAAACGAGACTATTGGGGTAAATTTGGAGCATGTGGGGGGCTGAGTGACCTCAAAATGATCATAAAATATTATTTTAATATCTAAAAAACCGAAGCAACACAAACAATTTTTTCACCGGCACAAACGAAGCACAAAAGATTGAGCCTGTTTTGGTTGAATTTGGAGCATGTGGGGGGCTGAGTGACGTCATCGCCTATAGGGGGGCGTGGCAGAGTCTTAACTTTGATAAAGAATATCTCTTTGGTTTTGAGACTTTAGTCTTTGCAACTTCAGGGATCTTATCTATGCACAATCAGCTTGTAACACCCCAAAGAGAAAGGAAAACTTGAAATCGCATCATATGACCCCTTTAATATCTAAAAAACCAAAGCAGCACAAACGAAAATTTTTACAACACAAACCAGCACAAACGGAGCACAAACGATTGAGACTATTTTGCCGACGTTTTGCGTTGGGTGGGGGGCTAACTTCACGGAGGTCAGAGCGGCTCCCTCTCGCACTGTATGACGTGACAGACAACTAGTTGTCCAGTCCTGTTCCGTTCACACAGCGCGTGTATTCCGAGAATGCGATTGTGAGTCCTGAAAATTTACAGGTGTGAGTTCGGTTACAGAATGCGGTTGTCACACCCGTAAATAACCGAACTGTGTGTGAAAGTAACCGTATTAAGGAGGACTAAAATACAGGACTGACAACCGTATTCTGCTGCTGTGTGAACGTGGCCACAGTTCTTCGAGAAATCCCTTGCAGCTGTCTTTAACTGTCAGAAAGACTCGCCCTCCCTCTGCCTTATGTCTTTACACTCTCTTCATTATACAAGTACACACACACACTGTTTTTCAGGCAAACATTCATCTGAAACTGCTCTAATACTGTAAAAGCCATATGAGAGTCCTGGCCTAATTCAGGGCTGCAGGCAGCTTTACATGTATGAACAGAGAGAGATGGACAGTAATAGAGAGAGAAAGAGTTGATTGATGGCAACATTTTTAGGAAGAACCAAAAAGGCTTGTGGTGGCAGACAAGCAGTTCCGTTACCTTGACGCCAAGCTCACAAACACACACACACACACACACACACTTACACCTGCTGGTGACAGTCCAGTCAACATCCCCCAGGAACAGCTCCCCTACAGTGCAGTTGTGTAAGAGGCTACATTTCACCGCAATGGCCAAGATGCCATGCACCGGAGCCAAGAAAACAGTGAGTTGCTCAAGGCAGCCTCCCATTAGCTGACTCAAAGCATTTTGATTTTGGTAGACGATATCTCACTTTGCAGTTTTTGCTGAAATCTTGCTTATTGTTAGTCCGTCACACTCACATATGACAATGCTTTCAATGTAAATCTCACTGAAATAAAAACAGGAGTATACCAAACTAACAAACTATTGTACTAAACTAAATTATGTACAGTATATTGTACATAAACTATTGTACTAAACTGAATTCATACACTAGCTTTAGCCTCTGAATGTATGTGATTGTGTAGTGGAATATATATTTGGTTTAGTTCATGGCTTATACCACTTTAATAATAACTTTTTAAAAATCCCAATGGGAAAAATTAATGGAAAAAAATACTTCCGGAACCTATCCACTGATAAAATTGGGCGGGTACTAATGCACTCTATAGTGTGACGCTGACCTTAGTGCCTTGTTCATACATGCTACATGTACACTTAAAAACACCATGTTTGACAATCTGCCCCATGACATCAACATTAAAGACATTAATAGCAGTATATGGGTGCTATTCCTGCTTATAATCGCCTAAGCAACAGCCTCAGCAGCAGAAAGCAGGGCTCCTCTCACTGAGGCAGAAACAGACAGGGGATGATGTCTCTCAGGACGCACTGTCTTAAAATACATCTGAAAATAGGCCACCTGACTAGGGCTGTTGGAAATAGACAACTCCAGATCATCCGTCCAGACAAAGACACACACAGGATTAAAAGCACTCTCTCTCACCACTATAGGAAAATTAAAAGCTGTAAAAGAACAACGGATAATACATGTGCAAAAGCGGATTTAAACATGTTATGCTCTTCTATCCATTTGCTTAATGAATGTAAACCTTATCAGAATTTGTGAGTGAAAATTATTGTGTGCCAACGCGCAAAATACTGATCAAAACTTAAATATAATACTATAAAACCACCAATGTTTCATACTTTATATGCAGATTACCTTTCATACAGCAATTGACTGCTTTTTATGCTTTCCAACAAACTGTATGTCACTTAGAATGCATAATTAAGGTGTGGAGCATGAATATTAATTGGGTCATGAATACTTAGAACAGTAATCTTCTGTGACCATCCACCTTTCAGTCAATTAACTTATAGTCATAATAAATATTCATAATTCATAGTAGAATTAGTTAATTCACCATCTTATTAATGCACACTTGAAGGAGTAGTTCACCCAAAAATTTAAATGAGCTAAATATTTACTCACCCTCAGGCCATCCGAGATGTAGAGGAGTTTGTTTCTTCATCAGAATAGAGAAATGTAACATTACTTCACTTGCTCACAAATGGATCCTCTGCAGTGAATGGGTGCCGTCAGAATGACATCCAAACAGCTAATAAAAACAGCACAAGTAATCCATATGAGTGAAGTGAAGTGAAAAGCTGGGTGTTTGTAAGAAACAAATCCATCAAAATGTTTTAACTTTAAACCGTCGCTTCTGGCCAAAATACAACTCCATAATAATGCTTCCTCCAGTGAAAAAGTCCATCCCCTGTTGTCCCCTGACATCAACTGTTTTGGACTGTTTTCACTTGTAAATGGAGCTTGATTTGTGCATATTTCTCAGCTGATTTAAGTCTTTTTCACTAGAGAATGCAAAGTTATGGCTAGAGAACTTATATATAAGCTGGAAGTCTTAATGATAGATTTGTTTCTATACAAACACACAGCTTTTTACTTCACAAGATGCTAACTGATGGACTGGAGTCGTGTGGATTATTGTGATGTTTTTATCGGCTGTTCTGACGGTACTCATTCACTGCAGAGGATCCATTGGAGAGCAAGTGTTTTAATGCTACATTTCTCCAAATCTGTTCCAATGAAGAAACAAACTCATCTACATCTTGGATGGCCTAAATTTTAGTAAATTATTCACTTTTAATTTTTGGGTGAACTATTCTTCAACGACTTTTTTTTACTTTGCTAAAATTAGTAGTGCTCCTAAAGAAAAATTTAAGCATTGATCACTGTCTAGAGAGAAGGACACATAAACGGAACTGCACTCTCGTACCACCCCAGTGACAGCTTTTGTACCTTTTTTTCTGAGAGTGTGGAAGTGTGTAAAGTTAGACAAGGTTGTCGGTGTCAGGACATGCATTTACACAAGGATGTACACACACACAGTAAAAAGAAATGAACAGCTGTAGGGGCCCTAAATTTAGATGGACAGAATGTGGGTGACTGGAGCATTTTAAAATAACCAAGCAAATGACATGTGTATGTGGGACAGGGGCAGAGGCACCGAGCACACACAGGAAAGCACAATGCTATGTTAATAAGAGAAAATTCATGGTTTCACATTCATCCCTGAATTTATGATGTTCTGTAGGAATAATTATTCACAAAAGTATGTGTTGGGACCTTTTAGTCAGAAGAAATGTTTTTATCAAGCAACCACACGGTAACCATAGTTTCTACCAAAATACCACACTTACTCCAATTGTTTCCAGGTCTACAGAAAAAAAACATTATATTCATTCTAAGTCTGTAAAACCCTTCCAGAATATGTTTGATGGCAGTTGTGGTGAATACCAAGTTACCACGGTTTTATTGCAGGAGCAATAACTGTAACAACTATGGTATGTTTGGCAGAAATTATGGTTAGCAAAGTACAATTTTGTAACAGGAAACACAGCTCAAACCATCATATTTCATTCTCGTACAAGCTGGATGCATTATCAGTTTCAACCCTTTTTATATCTACTATCATTAGTGTTCATGTTCTAATGTTTTTTAAATGAATGAAAGAACAACAGGGATTCCTGAATCAGTGTGTATATTACAATGTATTTATTGAAACAGAATAAAGAAATTATCTGATAGCATATTGCATGGCTTTAGAAAAGACTAAATGTCTTATTTGGGTTGCTGGCCAAGAAAGTTTAATAGCTGCTGATTTATAGCACCCATCGGGAATATTTTCAGTGTAAGATATTTTCTACTGCTCTACCTTATTCTCAGAAAATATTCCCCTCAGATGTCTGTTTTTCTGTCAGCAAATCTCTCACTGTTTGCGAGTTCATTCACATGTTAATAATCACTGTGCTAATTGGTTGCTTAGACACTATGAGATAACAGCACCTCAAGACTTGCTGAAGTGCTTGAAAATGCATGCACATTAATATACACACACACTGCCTTCATAAATATAGACTCATTCCGTCCTGGAAGACTGAACTGTTTTGATTAATTTCTCTGTTTATCTACCTTAATGCAGTTTTGTTGTTGAGTCTAAATGTACATGCAGATCTGCGAGGATGGGGAGTGCTTTAAAATGAAAAATTTGAAGAAAAAATAACAATAAGTGATATTATTATTCTACAAGGACTTATAAGTGCAATACTAATGCATATTTTTGTGATATAAGATAACAGCACCTCAAGACTTGCTGAAGTGCTTGAAAATGCATGCACATTAATATACACACACACTGCCTTCATAAATATAGACTCATTCCGTCCTGGAAGACTGAACTGTTTTGATTAATTTCTCTGTTTATCTACCTTAATGCAGTTTTGTTGTTGAGTCTAAATGTACATGCAGATCTGCGAGGATGGGGAGTGCTTTAAAATGAAAAATTTGAAGAAAAAACAACAAGTGATATTATTATTCTACAAGGACTTATAAGTGCAATAATAATGCATATTTTTGTGATATAAAAATTACATTTGACAATAAAACATGGTTTTAAATTTGAATGCAGACATAAATTTGCTGATATTAACAAACATAACATCTGTTTTACAGCTACACTCTAAAGGCTCTTTATTGGCATTGATAGTTCCATGAAGAACCTTTAACATACAAGGAATCTTTCCATTGCACAAAAGGTTCTTTATAATAGAAAAAAGTTCTTTATTATTTTGAAAAAAGGTCTTCACACTAAGAAAAAATATTTTTTATGAACTGTTAACTGAAAGGAACATTGGAACCTTTAAGAACTTCAGCAAAAATATTCTGATAGTGGGACTGATTAGCTCTTATTTATTGAAGAAAGGCAAACAAAGCCACAAATACAGTTTGTGTTACAAAAGTAAATATGTGGATTGAAAAGCCTTTATGTCTGTGCATGGCACCGCTATCTCCTGTTGTCCTTGTTTACAATGTTTAACATTGTTAAAACAAAATTTGGGGTTCACATTGAGGTCTAAAACAGAGAATTCTGTGTCAGATTCAAATGGATTGTTTGATTCACGCAGCGCTGTTCAATTTGGTAAACAAAGACATATATTTCAATGGCTAGTGCCACATTGTACATAGTCCATGCATATATTAGATTTGTGCTGCATGGTTTTGTTGGGAAGCCCAGTTTTGTTTTATTTGGCATTTAGTGTTTCCCATACACGACTGAAAATTTCAGCGCATAAACAAAGACCTCGACCAATACGACCGCTGACAAAATTAGCCACCCTGACAGAAAAAATGCATTTGCATTTGGCATTTCTGAGGTCAGAGGTCAAAAACTACCACACACACACACAAAAAACAGACAGCCACACACACTGTCTGTTGCCTGAATTTGGAATAGCATACTATTCATACTATTTCTACTGTATATCTCTCCTTCTCTCCTTATAAAGTTCAGCATTGAATTATGGGAGTTATGCTAAACGTTCCATGGACTCTTGGAGATTATTCCTTGACCAGGAAAACCTATTCCAAGATGAGTAAAAGCAGTGTTATATAACACTGCATTTAAATGATTGCAAAATCAGGATTGTGTGTGCTCTCAAGGGTGGGTGGTGAAGCTGGAGAGATATTGAGGCTGGAAAGAATTGCATTTCTTTACATAAGCTACAAGACTCATTTGCACAACATGAACAATTGTGTTGTATAAGATGAGAGCGCTGGATTAATGTGTCTTCATCAAAAGCTAATCAGAGACAAAACTAGAAACAATCCTTTGAGGTAACACTTTTTACAAGTTCGCAACATGCTCACAAAACTGTACCTGAGTTGTGGCTAAAATGGTTGTAAATGTGTCAAAAATGAAAAATGTGACAATAATTTAAAATATATCATCATTTTGTCAGATATCATGTGCACACTGAACACAATAATAAACACAGCACAAGCTGTGATGTCTGATTCACAAACAAATTACTCTAATGAATCAGTTCAGATTTACTTCGATTTTTACAAAATCAGACTCACTCAGTCAGCGAATTGTTTAAAACAATTACTGAATTTACAACTGACTCCCTCACTGAACCACAAATCACTTTTCAGTTATTTCTGATTCTAAATGAACTGGAAACCATTACTATAATGCATGATTTGGGTTTAATTTTTGTAAGATTTTTTTTAGTGTATTTAAAATAAGTCTCTTCTGCTCACCAAGGCTGCATTTATTTTATGAAAAATACAGCAAAAACTGAAATATTGTGAAATATGCTTACAAATTCAAATAACACACCGTATTTTAGACATTGTCAATTTTAAGCAGCCATTACTCCAGTCTTCAGTGCCACATGATCCTTCAGAAATCATTCTAATATGCTGATTTATTGCTCAAGAAACATTTCTTGTTATTATCAGTGTTGAAAACAGATGCTTAATATTTTTGTGCAGTCTGACATCTTTGATGAATAGAAAAAAAAGAACAATTTATTTGAAACATAAATCTGACTGTCACTTCTGCTAAATAAAAGAACTCATTTATTTTTTTTAAATACTGACCCAAAACTTTTGAAAAGTCATGTATACATTAAAATTTCTCTTCATCACAGCACAAAGCAGAAGCTATGCATTCAAAAAACTAAAGCACTTCAAAGCAACCACTTCTATTGATGAATTCTAAGCTTTGTCCACCAAAAAAATCACTTGTTTAACTGTAGGAGCCCAAGGCGCCCTCATATTTTTTTGTCTGAAGCCCTGTAACTATAAAAGTAATGTCATCTTCTTTAGGCAGAAGTTCCTTTATGAAAAGAGACTAATAGCTAATAGTGCTTTGACAGTAGACTGGAGTGGATCTTAAGTCACAGAAACAGTTGGACTGAAGGTCATTTGGCTTAATGTGTGTCTTGGTGGTCACCCTGAATACTTGAAAGCAAACCATAGCCAATGGCATAATGGAGAGCACATATTTAGTCTGTGATTTGAGTCCCTGTGTTCTTAAATGACTGTATTAAATGAATGTGAATTTGGTAGACAGCCTGTGTCTGCCTCCCAAATCTCTGTCACTGTGTAAGCTGTATCATTTAATCCGTACGTATGTGACTGCACAGCTGTGACAGCTGGCTTTATGAGGTCATATGACAGAGCCATCTGTACTCAAATGTACCAGCTCTTACACTCACACACACACACACACACTTGACCTCATACTCTTGATTTGTCAGATAGACGCTCTAAATGCACTCAAAGTGGAGCACAAGCTGATGTGCAATCAGCGGGACGTGTTCTATATGGTCTCCTTGGTGACTCTATGACAGTGGTGGTCAAATAGTAGGATGGAAAGAAACAGGCAGAGAAAGAGAGAAGTGCTCTGAAACCCGATAGTCAATGGGAGAGGAACTCTAGGGCTCTTGAAATATGATAGGCCAAGGCAGAGAAGGACTTTCTGTAATGCGATGTGGTTGCTGCTGTCCGTCTCTAACCACTGACAGGTGCACTGGGAGTGTTTCCTCATACAGTTTCCGTATAATGTCACATGGCCCATCCAGCACACACCTATGAGCCCTATGAGAGGAACTATTAAAACAAAGACTGGACATATGATACTCTGTCTAAAAACAATCGTAATATACAGATATGAAGTGACAGACCGATATATGGTTAGGCCAATTTATTATTATTTTTTTTTACAAAGTTATCAATTACGAAGAAAAACATGTAGACACCAAATCAAAGTAACATAATACAACCAAAAAAACAAAAAAAAAAACAGGAAATTATATTATATAGAGGAACACACTGATGACCCTCATGATTGCTTGTCCAGGTAAATAATAATAATAGATAAGTAGAGGTTGTAAAATGTCATCTGATACAACCCCCCCCCCCAAAAAAAATACAAGAAAAACATTTAATCATCTATGATAATAATAATACTTTAAACTTGAAAAATATAATATATATATTATATATAATAATAATTCAGTTCACCTTTCTTATAATATAAATGAATAATTAATTATTTATTATTTGCGACAGACAGACAGACAGATAGACAGATAGATAGATAGATAGATAAAACTTTCACAAAAACAATAAAATATAAATAATTAAAAAATAATAATTCAATTTTTTATAACTTTTTACTTTCTGGTTAACTGCATGGCATTTGAGTCATTCAATTTAAACATTTTGTTGGAAAGGGTATAAACGTTTAGCAAAGCCATAAACCATATGCAAAGATTACATTTGTTTGCATGCTAAACTTACATTTTCTTTACCTTAAATTTTCTTTTCTTTATCTTTGACATTCTTATTTGTGTCACTGATCATTGTTTTGTAAATTTCATGAAATATTTTTTGTGAAATATTGGGTAGTGTTATTTTCTACAATTGTGTGTTTCTTGTTTCATCATTGTATTATGTAATATCTCAATATTATATTGTCCATCACCTTGCTTTCTAAATATTGACCCTATCTAAGCTGACCACTACAGGGAAGCTCAATCTATATGTGTCTTAAGAGAGCTTCATGTATCTTTGTAGTCTGCTGTTCATGCTTCAGTCTGCCATATGCTTTGGTCTGTAATGTTCTAGCTCTTGCAATGACTCACTAAGGAAAAAGCATTTTTAGCAGGAGACAGAAGAAGCATGTCTCTCTCGCTGTGCCAATTTAGTTAAAACTATTTGCGAGCAGCAGGGTGCTAGGCTATTTCAGCCCGTCTATTTATACAGATCGTCCTAAAATGCATGAGCTCCTGCCTGTGTTACTGGCATACCAGAGAAACACATGGGCAGAAAGACAGACAGAATGGACAAATAGTAATGCAGAAAAAGTGTGAATGGATTATGGCATGGCAACCTGGTCTATACTTTAGGTGGGATTTATGAAATCACTAAAAAACACATAAATTCCTAATTAATTAACAATATAATAATAGTGTCTATATGTGGGTCGCTATGTAAAAGTTTGAAGAACGATACCATCATAAGGAAATACTGATGGTCCCATTTTTTTCTGGAAAAAAAAGAAAAGAAAAAGCCATTACCGATGGCTAATGTCAGGGTTTTTAAACTTAGGACCACAAGGAAGTGCTAGACGGTATAAAATTTTTTAAAAATTACAATTAAAATAACCTAATAGAAATGAGATTGAAATGAGTAAATAATACATCAAACAGCACAGTTCTATAATGAGCAGAAAAAAACTGTATAATATAACTTAATAGAAACTAAAAATATTTCCTAAACTATATTTTAGACATATTTATATAAATAATGTTTTTTTTTCATAAACTGGTTCTTTATACAAGAAATTATATAGATGACTTTACAGTGGGGGTCCCTCACACAAGAATGATCACATCTGGGGTCCATGGCATCTAAAATACTGAAACCCCATCTAATGCACAAGACTAAACCTCAAATCTAGATCAGTGACGTTTGGATTCTCCCTATCCAATCCACACCACCCATAAAATAGGTCATAATATTAATACCAAGACCTAAAACCTTTAACATCTCTGGGGATGGACTAGTCCTACATTCACATGTTATACTTTACAGTGAATCAGGTCAAATAAAACGAAGGCCAAATAAATACTGTATAGGCCACAAATGCTCGGTGAAAACAAACTGTTTGACCGAGCTTGTGCGCTTCCGTGATGAGGGGCGTGGTCTGTAAAGGACAAGGGGGCGTGTCTCTTGGCTTCCACAACAACTGGAATCTCTTAGCAAAAGGGGGCGTGTCCGCTCGCAGACTATTTGTGCAGCCTTCTGTTTCTCTAGCACGTCTTCAAAATTAATAATGTTTGCAAAAGCGTCCACTCGATAGGCGACCTACAGTATAAAATCCTGCAGCTAATTTAAATAGGCTGATGGCTGTCATGTGAGAGAAAAAATCGGTGAGCCATCAAAGCCGCGCTAGTCCGATTACAGCCCCCGAATCCCGCGCCGCTGGGCTCCATTGCCCGCTGTTGTAACCAAACACGCTACGCACTCACAACAGGTGACTGTGCAATATTTATAAGCTGTTCAGAGCGTAATGCAACCTCTTTATTTATATGAGTGTCGAAACAAAGATTAAAATAAAAAATAAAAAAAATAAATGTTTACTTCCACCTCTGTGAGCATGTATGTACGGTTAACTCACCTCGATCCATTTTTGAGCCTCTTGAAACGCTGGTTCTGGAGTAGCGTCAGCAGATTCAGCTTGATCCAGATGGGCATTTGAAGCCGAATCGTCTCCAGGACTGGCCATTTCCCCCAAAAAAAGGTCTTAGCAAGACAGCCTAGGTGAGATATCCAGCGCTCCGCGAACAGACAGACCTGCGTGTTTACTTCAGATCACTCGCCGTAATAGCGGACTCGTTCAGTATGCTGAGCTTGAGCGTTCTCAGCGCAACACACTGCGGTTCTCCAGCGCTCAGCAGCACTGCAGATGAACTACTGCACTTTCTACCACACGCGATGCAATACGAGTCCGACCTCCGCTGCTAAAAATATAAGCTAAAAAACCAATGCGTAACCAATGCGTAAGGGGCAGCAAGGCGAGCGCATCAGCCAGCCTCCCTGGCTGTCTCTTCTCCTAAAGAACTGGAGCTGGCATGCGCGAGAACGCGGGGGAAAGGAATTTAACGAGAACAATCGAGCAGTTCCGTTACGGCCAGACATCTCTCTTTCTCTCCCTCGCTCTCTATATTATATTATATTATATTATATTATATTATTATATTAAACGCATTGTCTTTCATCCTCTATCAATTTAGTACAATAAAGTTATTAATATAAAGTAAAATAGATTTGCATTTTCTAAAGAAAATACCAGCAGTATGTGAATGGTTGCACAAATGTTAGGTAAATTCATAATTGGAAAAAGTTGTAAACCCCATGGATAGAGGGAGACAGAGATTTCTAGAAATATGCAAGTGAAATGGATAAACAGAAAAGACTGCTCCTGTGCTCAATACATTGTCAGAAAATTTATAAGAGGCTATATTTGTCCCCTGGAATTGATTTTCAGAGTCATTTTTACCTTAATGAGGACTCTAACCATAGAAAATCACACCATATATAATTAAACTGTCAAATACTTGACCCTTGAATCAATTAATTGAAATAAATAGCTACTCAATTACTGTTACCTATAAAATCAAATCATCACATATTATACATATTATACAATATTATATATTGCCGTAAATAATTTATGATGTATTGAAAGACAATGAATATGCTGCTATAATACGTTTAATATATTAGCTTATCTAGATATAGGACTTGGCCTATAAGTTAAATATTAGGTAACAGATTTAAACAATCAACAGAATGTAGTGCTCTATATTTGGC
>NW_015641029.1:1023220-1047282 GCF_001515625.1 Sinocyclocheilus rhinocerous | reverse complement strand
CACACACACACACATTTTAAATGTCTGTGGTATTTTTGCCCTAAGCCCTTGTTCATTTCTGACCTTTGTATAGTGTGCCATTTTTGCAGGTACAGTCACATTACTGAAGTTTTGCAGGCAAAACAAGGTCCATTGTCTATTGTAGCGATATATGAAGCACAGCTCACACTAAAGTGACTTTCAAAATCGCATGGATTCCTATTAAAATGACTGAATTTCCCTGCGAAAATTCGCCGAACAACAGTAAATGTGACCACACCTTTAGAAGTGGCTTTTAAAAGACCTCGAATTTAGTATGCAAATAAATATAAGAAAGAATATTTTCAAACCCAAAAGATTTATTGTATTTCTAATTATGAAATTATGAGCCTGTGAATTGTTTAGACAGAATTGAAGACATATAAATACTTCACGTTAAGGTTTTGTTCAGAATGATGAATATCATTACAGCACATCAGCTGCAGCCTGTGTAGCCAAATAAACATATTCCTGAATTACATTTTAGGCCAAGAAGTTCAAAGGTCATAGATGTCTTCCTCTTCTTTTTTTTTTTTTTTTACAACTTACATTACGACCAGTTGGTGGTGCTGCAATCAACTCAAAATGGGGAGAAAAGCAGAATAAATAATACGGCTATAGACAAAAGGGTTGAAAAGTTTTAAGCAGAAGAAAAGTGGGCATTGGTGGGAGAAGTGCCCACAAGTTGACAATGTCCTAAACATAAATCCACCCCAACACTAACCATATTGATATTGAGCTTGTAAAAGGCTAATCAGCTGCAGCACAAAGCAGTGAGGAAAAGTCCATTTCAGAGCTAACACTGGTCTATTTGTTAGTTGAAATAAAATAAATATTACCTGAAATAAAATATATAAAAAATAATGCATAACTAAAACTGAAATAAAAAAAATAAACATTTTACTAACATAAAAAACGAATAAAAACAACAAAAATGCAACAAAATTATTTACTAAAACTGCTCAAATAAAATGAAAACAGAAAATTCTAATAATTAAAAAAAAAACTTATAGTATTTTAATTATTTAAAAATAACACTTTTAGCTAATGTTGCCCAAGAGTTTGTTGTTGTTGTTTTTTCTTTTCTTTTCTTTATAACAGCAAATGTAATGTCTTTTAAATGTAAATTAATGTTAATGTAAATTAAGGTAATAAGCTAGCTGGATGCTATAAGGCTTACAACAGTACATTTAAATAAAATAAATGTTTCTTCTTTAGATAGTCTATTGTCGACCAGTGGTTTTCAGTTCTGTCCTGGGGACCCACAGCTCTGTATGTCTCCCTTATTCAATAACATACCTGATTCAGATTATGCTTCTCCATGAATGGAGTGTCAATTATAACAGGCATACCAAATGTGCACTGCCATGTGCGCCGTGCGCCCTCTGCAGGAAGTGTTTTTTTTCCCCTCATGGGAATCTATTATTATTATTTTTCTCCGTATCAATATTATCCATTTATTGACTGCAACAGACAAAGAAGCTGTTGTAGTCAGTAACTTTTATTATCATGTACGTAATTATGAATATTGTTTTGCCATCTATGGTAATGTTACTCATTTTTGAAAATGAATTTAATTCAGTATTTTTATACGAACAAACACAGGGACAAACAACAAATCTAGTCACAGATGATATTTTAAATATATATTTTTTTGATAAGCAATCGTTTCTCTATCAAGGAGGCGTTTAATAACACGAGAAAGCTATACTCTGTAATTTCCATTCATCTACATGTCATTTGCTTTGTTGATGGTAGGCTGTTTGGGAAGGTTTGTTTTTTTTGGGCAGTTACAAACCTGCTATTATGGGCCTCAGACAATGCCACAAATCTTGCAAACATTACCTAAGTCCAGTGAAATTTCTTCCTTGGAGTCAGAGGTAGTTATTGTATCAACCTTGTTACCTTGTGACTCAAGGTTGTGAGCACGACTTTCTGTGCGGATTGTGTTGTTGTGAATGTCGTGCGCCATTATTCCCAGAAGCAGAGTGGACAATCAGTTCTTAGTCAGCATTTTTACTTTACATGGACTGAGACCACACTTTCTAACCTCTGAAGACAGTCACATCCGGAAATAATCAACTATTAGCGCAAACATTGTGCTGTATACTGAGTAGGGTTGCGCCCCCCCAAAAAAAAATCAGTGGGGAACTCATAGCTCAACAGTAAACCATGAGAAAACATGCTCAAGTAGGCTATGTAAACTTGCAACAGAACACATTAATATTGTTATTTTAAATTTGATTATTTATAATTATTAATTATTATTAGTCTTTCTTTTTTTTTTTTACAGTTCTGCAGCTGTTACCAGGATGGGATGAATTTGTATAATTTTTTTATTCATTTGCTTAAATTAGGACTACATTATTATGTAATTATTTGTCCCATTTTTGTCTAAATAATGTAGCTTTTTTTTAACTCTTTAAAATGCCAAATGACATATGATAATCTGGCTAATAATGCCTAAAAATATAATAATTATGTCTACTAAGCTCTGATAATGTATGAAATATATTAACTGACTATCCAAATTTTAATAAAACAATAGGCCTATACCTTTAGAAGCACGGATGTGTCTGTCACTTTGAAGGTATGGTTCACCCAAAAATGAAACTTCTGTCATAATTTACCCAGGTTGTTCTAAACCTGCATAAAGTTCTTTTTTTTTCTGTTGAACACAAAAGATGATACTTTGAAGAATGAGGGTAACTAAACAGCTGCAGGTCCATAACTTCCATAGTAGAGACAAAATACTATCAGAGTCATTGGGGACCAGAAACTGTTTGGTTACCCACATTCTTCAACGTATCTTCTTTTATGTTTAACAGAAGAAAGAAATTATTACAGGTTTGTAACAACTTGTGGGCGTGTAAACGATGACAAAATGTTCATTTTGGGGTGAACTATTACTTTAAGTCAGACAGTCCACCGTGAGCAAGTTTCTCTGCAAACTGCGCGTTCATTATTAGTAACTGAACAGATCCATTGATAACTTTACCATTCAGCCCTACATCTTGTGAGAGGCGAGAGTCTTGTGTTCAAAGGGCAGATGTGAGCTCTAGATGTTTTAAACCGCGCAGGTTTAGCGCATGCTGCGCTCGCGTGAAAGAGCTTTAACGGCGCGTGAACAACTTGTGGGAGTGTAAACGATGACAAAATTTTCATTTTTGGGTTAACTATCCCTTTAAGTCAGACAGTCCACCGTGAGCAACTCAAATGCTTCTCTGCAAACTGCGCATTCATCATTAGTTACTGAACAGACCCATTGATAACTTTCCCGTTCAGCTCTACATCTGGAGAGTCTTGTGTTCAAAGGGCGGATGTGAGCTCTAGATGTTTTAAACCGCGCAGGTTTAGCGCATGCTGCGCTCGCGTGAAAGAGCTTTAACGGCGCGTGCTCTGGAGACTCCGTCGCTATGGAAACAAAGACGCCAAAATGCAATCACGCAAAAATGAACTTCTCTAATACTTCTTATGAAATTGATTTCATTATAATTGCGATTAGTATTATAAACAGTGCACAATACCTATTTGTTGATTCAACTATGTGTTGGCCTGTGTAAAATACGGGACAAATCGCCTTTTACCTTTAAATACGGGACGATTGCGTATTTTAAGGGACGGGTGGCAACCCTAATACTGAGTGACAGTAAACTAATGCTCCTTTCTTCCCTGTTTAGCACCATGCTATGACTCCAGACCAAGAGCTTACGTGGGTGTGATATTAAAGATTTAGAGGAAAGAACGAAAACAACTACATCTAGCATCCAGAAACAAGCTCTGGACACTTTACAAAAACGTGGTAGGCTACTATGAACAACTATATTGTTTTGATGTATCAGGACTTATGCAACTCTTTTTATTTTGTATTTATCTGCTGCCTGTAATTATTCTATAGATCCGTATCTAACTGGACTTAAAGGGGTCATCGGATGCTACATGCACTTTTACACTTTAATTTAGACATATCAAACTGAAAATAAGCAAAAAAATATTAAATATCCACTATTTTGGCTGTTTTTGTACAGATGCCAGACTTTTTAATTTGTTACAAGAATCTTGCCTTTATTAAATCGTCGGGGGAAGTCGTGGCCTAATGGTTAGAGAGTCGGACTCGTAACCCAAAGGTTGCGGGTTCGAGTCTCGTACCGGCAGGGATTGTAGGTGGGGGGAGTGAATGTACAGCGCTCTCTCCCACCTTCAATACCACGACTGAGGTGCCCCCGAGCAAGGCACCGAACCCCCAACTGCTCCCCGGGCGCCGCAGCTTAAATGGCTGCCCACTGCTCCGGGTGTGTGTTTACGGTGTGTGTGTGCACTTTGGATGGGTTAAATGCAGAGCACAAATTCCAAGTATGGGTCACTTTCACTTTCATCTACAGAAGAAGTGAGTATAATGTATTGTAACGAATCTTTGCAAATCACCTTTCCTAATAATGTGCTAATTAGCAAGTTTCGGGATGAATGCAGCTAAAGTAAACAGTCTCTCTGAGAGCAGCTTGGAAGAGAGGGGCGGGTCAGCATAGCTCTAACATTTAAAGGAAAATGCTACAAAACGGCTTGATCTGAAAAGAGCTGTTTTTGACAGGGTAAAAAAAGGTGTTTTTTACACTACCATTGAGAAATTTTAACCAAACTATGTTACAGACTTTTCATTAAGACCCTAAAGAATCATATTAACTTGTGGAAAATGGGCATCCGATGACCCCTTTAAAACAGGACTCAAACAGGACGCAATAAGAAAAATTGATTTAAGTTTCAAATGGCAATTTTGCAGACACAGCCACAGATACATTGGTTTAAATTAAATGACTTACTTTGCCATAAACAAATTTATACAGCATTAAAACGTCTGTATAAAGCAGCTTTTTAGCTCATTGACTATGAGCTAAACATTTGACTATGTCCAGTCAAACCTGATACCAGTGGCAACCAGTGATGAATTATTAATCTGCTGATGAGTGTGATATTTTCAAATGTTATGGATGCATTTCTGCATGCATACAGTATGTCCCAATGACAAGTTAAAGGGATAATTCACCCCAAAATGTAATTTCTGTCATAATTTGCTCACCTTCATGTCATTCCATACCTACAGTATGACTTTACTACTACTACTGCTACTGTTGAACGTAACCGAGATGTTAACCAGAATGTCTGAGCTGCTCTTTCATTCAGTGAAAGTGGACAATATTCAAAGTCTTTAAGTTAATATTCTACAAAAACCTTGCTTCTTAAATCCTGCATTAACTTTCAGTTTAGACATTCAGCTATAAATGTTTGTGTCCTGTAGTATAACGTCATACAGATTTTGAAAGACATGAGGGTGAGAGTATACTGTAAAAACTTTTTTCTTTTTTTGACATTGTAAATAAAGATCATTGGAACACGATTTACAAGAAAATACAATTTCATTCTCAGAATTCCATGCTGTTTTTTATCATTCAAAAAATGTCCAAGTAAAAATTGTTTCGATGCCATTTTTCCCCAGTGTAAATGGCTTTTTTTTTTGTTTTTTTTTGAAGGGGCTGAAATACTCCTAACCAAGCAATAAAACTTGAAACATGAGAATGAAAACAAACTGAGATAAAGATTTACAAATGTTTGTTAAAAATTTTTATATCAAGCCTTCAAATGATTTTGGTTACAGATATTATACATATGAAACTACAACATGTTAAATGATACAATTGTATTTTTAATGGTAAGAATTAAAACAACCAATAAACAAATGCAAGAGAATTCATAAGCTCTCTTATTGGTGTTGCAAAAGAATAAGGGGAAAAAACATAAATAGTAAAACTGAGGTAACTGCTATTGTACCAAGCAGGGAAAAATAAAACTTCTATAACACAGAATGACAAATGTAAGTAAGCAAGGTAATGCACATTTGTTGTTTGCAAAGAATAAAGAATTCATCATTTTCTGGTCATGAATTCGACTTATGACACTAAAGTGGACAACACTGGAGAATGGTTTAAAGGCATCTCTCATTAAGACACTGCAGGCTCGGAGACTACATCACAATTCATATGACACTTTCTACACCAGTCATAGAGCCTACATAATGCGACTCAGAGGCAGTTATATCCATTCATAACGATAACAACGCATGACAGAAAACAACGATACACACAAACACCCCTCCAGGTCATAACGCATCTCAGGCGTTCATTATAAAGTAACGCATGGCTATGAATGGCTATAACAGCCTTATGGAGGCTGTATGAGTGAGCGAACTGGAAGGCCGTTTAAAAAAAAAACAGAATAGAGAGGGCAGCGAGAGAGCAAATGAAAGGACAAGAGACGTAAACCATTTACTAAGACCAAGAGCCTTGCAGGGATAAAGGGAAGGTACTTTAAAACGCCGCATTTCGCAAGGGGTCTGTGTGTGTTGCCCTTCATTTTGTCCTGCAGAAAGCAGAATCTGTGCGTTTCCCTTCTTAAAGAAACGGAAATGCTACGATATAATCGGTTCTCTTTGAACAGGAATTGTACATACACATATCCATGAGTGAGTCCTTGATTACTAAATTTTAAGGCATATGAAATCAAATAATGACCTAAATTAAAAGTGACCGCTAATTTTGGTAAACTCAGGGGTATTGTGGGTAACACTGATACAAGGTTTACTGACATATGACTAATTCGCAAAAATGAAACTTTAGCTTGGGTTTAAAAAGATGAAGAATCACTATTTTAAGAAATGCAAGTCTTAAAGGGATAGTTCACCAAAAAAAAGAAAATTCCATTATTTTTTACTCTAAATTTGAATTACCCTCAAGTTGTTGCAAGCCCGTCAAGAGTTTCTTTCTTCTGTTGAGAACAATAGAAGATATTTTGAAGAATGTTGGTAACATAACAGTTGTTGGTAGCCACTGACTTCCATAGTTTGGGGGGAAAATACCATGGAAGTAAACTGCTGGGTTACCAACATTCTTCAAAATATCTGTTGTGTTCAACAGAAGAAGAAAATTCATAAGAGTGAGTAAAGTTTCCACAAATGTACATTTTTGGGTAAACTATGACACCAAGTGCTAAATGAGAAAAGTGGTGATTTGATTACATAATCTGCAGGACTGGCTATGGATTAGAAATACATATTTAATGGTTTTTCAAAAGGTTATTTGTGTTTTGTAGATGGCAAACGTGACAGGCGGCAAAGAAAACCGAAGAAAAAAAAAATTGCAGCAGGATACATCTAATAGGAACTTGGAGAATATTCCACTGCCCCTCCAAACCAATCACATGTCATGTCAGTGCGCATCCTCAGCCAATCCCAGACAAGAATAAAAGTGAGAGCGACAAGCCAGTGTTCTGTACCATACATATGGGATAAATAACAAACAACTGATTCTCTAATACACACTCTCTTTCACACAAAAGCACACACACCTCTCACAGTTTTCCAATTCTATAAAGACTGCTAAATCATAATTGAGCAAGACCCACCCAAAAGCCCCATTTTATGTATAGATATAATTTGAATCTTTTGTTCCATTTTTGGAAAAAGATAGTTCCATAATTCTTTTTCTGGAAAAAAAAAAAAGTATGAATTTTGTAATTTGTCCCTCTATATTGATACATACATACATATTTATATATAGCTATATTTGTTGGTAAAATATAAAAGCCCATGCTCACAACATTAACCTTCGTAAAGACCACCACACCACAGTGTGCTCACATAGCCGGGAATGTTAGTGCACATACACACTCACTCACTCACTCACACAAGACTGCAACATACAACACCCGCCCCCAAAGGGGAGAACTAAACTATATATATATTCATATTAAAAAAAAAAAAACAATATCAGAACCAGAACATAACCAGAATGATAATATAAACCATAATCTTTGGACTTCCACTCAAAGAATTAGTGATCAAACAACCAAAGGGATGTGTTTGTGTGTGAGTCTCAGTTGGATAATCATAGATGAATAGCAAAGATGATTTTGATGCATAAAGTTTTTATGAATCTTTTGCAGCAGTCATCTGTGTGCGAGGAGTAATTATGCATGTGGGAGTTAATTGAATGTAACAGGGTAGGAGAATGACTGAAGTGTTTGTGGTGTGTGTGTGTGTGTGTGTGTGTGTGCTCAAAGAATTAGTGATCAAACAACCAAAGGGATGTGTTTGTGTGTGAGTCTCAGTTGGATAATCATAGATGAATAGCAAAGATGATTTTGATGCATAAAGTTTTTATGAATCTTTTGCAGCAGTCATCTGTGTGCGAGGAGTAATTATGCATGTGGGAGTTAATTGAATGTAACAGGGTAGGAGAATGACTGAAGTGTTTGTGGTGTGTGTGTGTGTGTGTGTGTGTGTGTGTGTGCGTGCGCGTGTGTGTTCGGTGAGCAGCGTCACTCGGAATCCCGCTGGACTTCAGAGGCATCTGCTCGGCAAATAGGACAGGTTCTGTTAGCCTAGAAGACAGAGGAGGATAGATTTTCAAATAGGTCTAAGAAATATATAGATCATAACTGAAGACAACTGTAGGTTAGACAAATCTATCTGAAACACGAAATTCTCAAATGCATGGATTCCTAGAGAAATAAATGGATTTCGTCTGTGAAAATTCACAGAGCAATGGAAAATGTGGCTACACCTTAAGACAGTGGTTCTCAACCTCCAAGGGGGCTTTAAGATTAGTGTTTAAATTTTTAATACATTAAACTAAATCTAACTCCTATCTATCTATTAAATTCTTGAAAAAAATGCATTGTGGTAAAAAAACACATTTGAGAAAAAGAAGTGTTTTCAATTACGGAGGAAATAAGAGAAATGGCCTATATCGGGGAGGCTGTGAATATTGTGTTAAAAAAGGGGACCTTTGAGTTAAAAGGTTGAGAACCACTGAAAATTCTTCACATAATTACTGATAAGCTACCACTAAATATTGTAGAAACTTAATTTGCTGTAAAGTTGCTTTGCAATGATTTGTATCGTGAAAAGTGCTGTACAAATAAACTTGAATTTAATTGAATTAAAATAAATTAAATTAATAAATTTGCAAGATTGCTTACCTTGAGCCATTTGTCGACACACTTGGCATGGAATTCATGATTACAGGGCAGTACTCTCAACAGCTGACGAGACTCAAAATCACACATGCACACCACACACCTACAGGGAAAGAGGGGGAAAATATTACTTCAATACTTTTTTCAACATCAAGAGTTTGTTAAAATTTATTTAAAAGAAAAAAAGCCTGAACAGACATTTTTCCTTTGAATTTCCTTAAAGCAATAGTTCATCCAAAAATGAAGATTCTGTCATCATTTACTCACCCTCATGTCGTTCCAAACCTGTATGAGTTTCTTCCTTGTGTTGAACACAAAAGAAGATATTTTAAAGACCCAAACAGTTGTTGGTCCCCATTGACTTCGATAGAAGGGAAAGAAATACTATGGAAGTCAATGGGGACCATCAACTGTTTGATTACCAGCATTCTTCAAAATATCTAATGTTTGACATAAGAAACTCATACAGGTTTGAAACGACATGAGGGAGCGTAAATGACAAAACTTTCATTTTTGGGTCAACTACCCCTTTAAGAGTACAAATATTCATGTATATATGTAGTAGGGTTGGGCGATGTCGAATTATTTGAATTATTTATTTTATTGTAAATTGTAATATATTTATTATCCAACACCCACGATCCGACCCGCATGTTCTTTGTTTTACCAATAACAAAACCCATAAATAAAGTTAACACACAAAATACCACACCTGTCGATCACTTTTTCCACTGGACTCCCGTCATCATCTCACAACTGAACTTCGCAAAACAACTATGGACCAACCAACCATATCTGAGGCTTTTGCCAAAAGTACAAAGTACAAGCGTGATAGTGAAAGATGGAAGCGGTGTACATTTACATTTAGCAGACGCTTTTATCCAAAGCGACTTACAATTGGGGAATACATCAAACGATTCATCTTAAAGAGGCAAATAGACACAGGAAGTGCTCGTCATACCAAGTTTCAAGCATTGTTCAAATAAGTACAAGCTGTAAGTGTACTGATGCTGTAACTCGCTACCTAGCAAAAGAAATGGTTTCTTTTAATACGGTAGAGAAGAGCGCATTTAAGGTCATGCTGCAAACATTTGACAAGCAGTATGAGCGGCCAGGTCGGAAATTCTTCTCGAAGACCGCAGTCCCAAAGTTGTACAACGACATCAGAACAAATATTTCGGCAGTGCTGGATGATGTGGAATATTTGGCCCTGACAACTGACATGTGGTCCAGCTGCAACATGATGCCTTACATGTCAGTGACCGCACATTATGTCAGCAAAGAGTGGACACTAGAATCGAAATGCCTACAAACAAGCTTCATGCCAGAAAGCCATACAGCCGACAACCTATAATAGGCATTATAGAGTATACACAAATGGAAGATAGAAGAAAAAAAAATCTCCTGCATAACTACTGATAATGGGGCCAATATTGTTGCCGCCATCAGATAATTAAAATGGCCTTGGTTAAGTTGTTTTGGTCACAATCTGAACATTGCAATAAACAACTCACTTAAGCAGCAGCAGGCCAGCACTGATCGGGCTTTCAGGGTTTGCCGGGCAGTCAACACCGTTTTTTCCCACATCTGATGGAGGAGACGTGAGCTGAGCAAAGCACAAGAGGAGCTGAAACTCCCTCAGCACTCCTTGATCAGGTAACTTTTTAAAGTGTGAGCCGATACCTATTACCTAATTGCAGTAACTTAATAAGTGTTCCTACACGTAAAACCATAAATGTGCATATACAGCAATGCAAGCGTGCGATCAGACGCACAGACTAGGGCTGTGCGATATGGAAAAATCGCAGCATGACTGCTGCAGACGCACCGCTCCTGGAGCGCACTGCCGGACTGCAATCACGTGCAGTGAGAACGCTCTGATCCGTTAACATGGGCGCAGAAAAAAAAACGCACCACAGACAGAGTGTGTGAACCTGCCGTTACGTTTGCATCCCCACCCGGTCTGTTCTGTTCTCGTGCGCCATTTAGGCGCGCTGCATTCTGATTGGTTCGGATAGCATATTGCGGGAGGTCGGGGGCGCGGAAAATCATGCTATAAAGCGACGATTTCGATTAATCGCACAGCCCTAGCACAGACAAACATAAATGACTTGCACAATCCATGTATCATTCGTTCAATTAATTTTTAATTAAGAATCCACAATCGGAAAAAAAAGAAAAACAACTTATTTCATTATTTCTTTACAAAACCAAAACGAAAACCTAACAGCCCAACATCGTGATGTCTGTCAGCCATCGGCGTCGTCTATCGGCCCAACCCTAATATGTAGTCTCTTGATTATTATAGTTCAATAATAATTACTTTGTTTTTAAGTTTGTACTCACAAAGTCTGCTCTGACTGATGGTTGCTGGGGTTGAATCTGTAGGAAGGCAGCTGTTCGATATCGGCTTTTGTCAAACCTCTAGGCTTCGCTTCTCCAAGACGCTCAGCAAGGTTTAACAGAGCCTAGTCAAACACAAAAGCACATGTAAAACAGAATACAAAAACAAAAGTATACCTAAAAAGTGATCGGTCTTTGATAGAAATATTTATAAGTGTCTCACCTCATAATTCTCAACCTCTCCATCATCTACATCCAGCTCCAAGCTAATGGTGGGACCCACTGCTGTTGGCTGGACTGGAAGAACAGATCTGGCCCACCAAATAGAAACAGTGACATTATTATTCTACAGCTCGTTGGCTCTCCAACACAACACTCTGGTGTATGTTTGCATGTGTAACTCACAGGAAGTAGGGCAGCAGACTTGGGTGGTAAGGAGGTGGAGGTACAGCCTGCTGAGAGCGGTAACGTCTGCCTGTGATTCGCCGAGGCATGAAGTGTGGATACGGCTGGAGAGAACACACAGGAAAAACACATAAAACCTTCATCAGCTTGTTTAGATTGCAGCGAGCAGAGGTGATGAAGCATGAAGATCACTCACCACTCCAAAGAGCTCCTGAGGCAGGGGTTCATGGGAGAGGAACTGTAGTGGGGTGGAAGGGGGCAGAGGACTAGGATGCCCCGAATGAGGATAGTTAAACCCTCCACCTACCGACAGGTGTTCCCCCAACAACTCAACCTCATTCTCTATCCTCTGCAGCGGCTGGTCAAAAAAGACAAATATGCATATTTAATGCTAATATTTTAAATTAAAAAAAAATGTTTTAGTCTAGCGTAGCAGAACTATAGTAAAAACATGAATGCAAGTATTAATATAAATATTAACATATTATAAAATATTTGTGCATTGTAAATATTCTAATATATTAATAGATTACTTTAAATATTTCATATATACACAATACACACATATACCCACACACTCTACAGTTCAAAAGTTTGGAGTTAGTAAGATTTTAATTAAAAAATGAGAAATTTTACTCAGCAAGGATGCATCGACTTGATTAAAAAAATAAAGACATTTAAAATGCTACAAAAATATTTTCTTTTAAACTATCTATCCAAAAAATAAATAAATCAGTTTCCACGAAAATATTAAGCAGAACAACTGTTTTCAACATTAATAATAATAACAATTTAATAATAAATTTAACTCAAAATCATTTTTAACATTTTAAATAGAAGTAAGTTTCAGTTGTAATAATATCTCACAATATTACTTTTACTATATTTCTGATTAACTAAATGCAGCCTTGTTGAGTATAAGAGACTCCTTTAATAAACATAAAAATGCGAATGGTATATAGTTTTACGTTAATGGCATAACTAGTCAAATATAAAACAGTGTGGGCATATTATTGTATACTCACAGATCGAGACTGTTGCGTCTGGAAAGGTAAGAACTGTCCAGGCGTGGGGAGGTGGGGAGGATGATGTGATAGATGCGGCGGATGAAGCAGGAAGGGTGGATCACTGGAGAGAAGAGAAGGAAATGCGGCGTACGGCACTGGCAAATGCTGCACTGAACATGCCGGCAACATCTGCAGGTCAAACAAACAAATAGACATTAGACTATCAGTTTCAAGCCACTACAAAACACTTCAAAGGTCAAAACAGGAAGGTAACAACTTGCCACCACTGGGGGGCAGCAGATACAACCAAATCAAATGAGCTCACTAAAATCAATTGATGCTATCTAGGCCTTTTCACACCCTGATATATACTTACAGGAGGCGGTATGCTACAGATTGGATAGTGTTGCTGTCCGCTGAAGACCACAGAACAGGCGGGCACCTGCTGTTGAGAAGAGCATGCTGGGAGATGCTGTCCCGTACAGAGGGGGGCAGGTAGACCATGGGGCGGCATTGGAGAAACTGTATATGACACCGGCACTGTACCCTGAGGGAGCTAAAATGCACACACACAGAAACAAAAATTATGAATATAGAGTCTGTTTGATTTATTAATGATCCATCCAAAAAAAGGGCCACTTTAATTATGATAATGGAATCTTCTTTTTTTCCATTTTTTTCCCAAAATCCATTTTTTAATACTCTGAAACAAATAAAAGAAAAATAGCTTAAATCTCACAATTCTGACAACAACAAAAAAAAGTCAGATTTACAGAATTATTCTGTGGTGGAAACAAAAAAAAGTCTGAATTGTGAGATATAAACTAGCAATTACAAAAAAAAATAAAAAAAATAAAAAACAATTGTGAGGGAGGGAAAAAAAATGCAATAACCTTTCTTCCATGGTGGAAATAAGCATCCGTAAATGCTACATAATATCCAGTATAATAAGATTTAAAATAAAGACATTTCTGCTTTGGTTGATGGAGGGGTACTTGAGCCCTGTTAATGGGGCTGTGGGGGTACATGACACACAAAAAAAGTTATGATACAAGACATCTTAAGAGTCTGCTTAACCTTCTTGGATGGAAACCTCATTAGGGTACCTTCGGCCCCAGTTATCATCCCACAGAGACCCTGCCCCAACCCTCTAACCTGCTCATGGAGATCCATCACCATGGCTCCCTGCTGCGGAGGGTGCAATAACCGAGGCGAGAGCGTGGGGGGGTGAAAGGCCCGGGGCTCATCAAGGCCGGGTGGAGGATGGGATGGTGGCTGGCCGTAGGGATGAAGCGAAAGTGGGTGAGGATGGTGGCGATAGTTTTCATCCTGTCCCCCACCCGGGGACCCATGAGGGGGATGGTGCCGTGACAGACGCTCTCGCCGGCCTCGCTGACGCCGCACTGGAGGACTGCACAGGCAAAGTCACATTCATTTAACACACAGTAATAATCAGATGTGACCCTGGACCACAAAACCAGTCTTAAGTCACACGGGTATATTTGTAGCAATAGCCAAAAATGCATTGTATGGGTCAAAAATGATAGATTTTTCTTTTATGCCCAAAATCATTGTTCATGTTCCATGAAGATATCTGTAAATTTCCTACTGTAAATATATCAAAACTTAATTTTTGATTAGTAATATGCATTGCCAAGAACTTCATTTGGACAACTTTAAAGGCTTTAAAAATGTTAACTTTTAAAATGTTTTGCACCCTCAGATTCCAGATATTCAAATAGTTGTATCTCGGACAAATATTGTCCTATCATAACAAACCATACATCAATGGAAAGCTTATTTATTATAAATAAGCTTATTTATTATACTTTCAGATAATATATAAACCTCAATCTCAAAAAATTGACCCTTATGACTGGTTTAGTGGTCCAGGGTCACATATAAGTTTATACTATACATATACAAAATTAAGGAATAATAACAATTTTTTAAAAATGTTTTTGAAAGAAGTCTTATGCTTACCAATTTATTTGATCAACAAACAAAAAAAAACAGTAACGTTGTGAAATTATTACAATTTAAAAACTATTTTTCTATGTGCTATCGCGGAAATAAGTTACCTTTTAAAATACATTCAAAGCTGAACATACAGTATTGCATATCAAACTGGATTTTCAGCAGCCAGTTGCTCACTGGGGGACTAATGAACTAAAATAAGAGACTAGAATTATGAATTTATACCACAAAATGAGTCATTTTCTAAAATAGTCATTCACAATACAATAATCCAATCTGTTAAGCTGCTTAAAAAAGCTCTATAAAAGCGATATAGAAACACACCTGACAAAAGTCACTGACTTCATGAATAGCTGTCAGCTCATTCAGTGCACATCAGTACTAACAGTCAAAACTAACAACAGCATACCTGCGTCTGTGCCGTACAGGTGTGTGGCAGCGTTCAGGGTGATAGTGTGGGTGGGGATAGGGGTGTGGCCTGCGACTGGGCGGAAGCTCCCATGGTCTGATTGGTGGTGAGGGTGTGGAAGGAGGGGCAGAGGTAAACTCCAGTACAGACTGCTGAGAAAGACGCGGTCTCTTCGGACTAGGAGAATCCTCCGTCTGAGGGACAAAACACAGTAAATCACTCAATTACTCATCTGCAATTAAAAACCACATATATTCAAACTGAATCACTGCTTAAACATCTTGATACTACAGCCATTTGGCGCACTTACAGAAATAGTTTACACAAAAATGTTAAAATATGCCATGCTAAGTTTGAATATATGGAATATATGGTGGATTTTAAAACTGTTCTTCACACAAAGCTATCATTTGACTTCAGAAGACTTGGAACATGAGATGTGGGCTACTTTTATAGTGCTTTTTGAAGCTTGACAGCCTTCATTGGACAGAAAGCAGCTTAAACATTATGCTAAATATTTTATTTTGTGTTTCACAGATGAAAGTCAGGTCAATTAAAGGAATAGTTCACCCAAAATGAAAATTCTGTCATTATCTGAACAATCCCTTTAAAATGTATTCCTTTATAAAAATCCTCTTGTTTGTGAATATTAACAACAACAACAACATCATTCAATTTCCAATATTCAGGTCGACGAACCAAATATTGCTCACTGCTGCACTCATTTACCACAAAATGAGTTATTTTCTACTCCAGAAATTTCCCACTATTTGATACATCATGTTAATTAATATTTAGCACAAAAAGAAAAAAGTGTTTTGTACATGTGCTAGTTCCTTTTGCCCACTGAGAGCACAAGCAGCTATTGTGCCTGCCGGCATTAGTGGCATTTCCTGTCAATGATATCACTGCCTCTGTTGCCTAAGGCAGTGTGAGGTCACTTCCCGAAAGTTTGAGGAAACCCATGGCTTGTTGCTCAACACACACACACACACACTTGCTCAGCCAGTGTTACTCAAACACATTCAACTCCAAGTCAGCAGTCTCCTCCAAGACATGGAGAAACATGCAGCGCCAGATGAGTCAGTATGTGTAACCAAAGCTTGAACATGCAGGAATATCTGAACACATCATATCAGCTTCATCACCTTTTACTGGAAGTCAGATGACACACACACACGCTTACTCATGACTGAACACACACTAACACTTTATAGCATGATGAGTTCTAGGTCTACTCAGTTTGGAAGAGTCATAGTTTACGTGGGGTGGCATCAGAAAAGGGACGACTGACTTTCTAAAGCATTTTTGGGTGACTAACAAGTTACTCAGACAAACTTTCAAACACAAAACCCACACACATCACTGTAAGGCTTTCAAGATGCAAACTAGAGGCGCGTCTTAAAAGAACACACGTGCGATTTTGGCTAGTACCACAAGGAAGACGAAAACAAGCGGATAGCACACACACATTGACTCGTTGTGGGTGGTAAAGGGAGCTCACACAAAACAAGGTTAAGCCAAGTGTGGAGATACAGAGAGCAGCCGCTGACACCGAGCAAGGCTTGAGTGTGTGTGAGAAATCAGTAACAGGAAACAGCTGGGGAGCAGGCTAGACTTATCTGCATATGGATTTGAGTCAGGTTTATTTAAATGTCTCTTGAAACAAGATACACCGTATATTCCCCCTCATCTCATTTTCCATGAGGAAAAAATGTCACTTCGGTGTGTAGCCTTCCAGCAGACACTCCTTTACATCTCTCCATGTGAGAGGTGAGACCTTGCAAAGTAACGTCCGAGTCAGCTGCCTGATCCCATTCAAAACAATGACATCAATTGTTTTGTATGCAGTCTACACACTTTCTCTCACACACACAAAACGTGATTATATACATGTTTGAAAATCATTTTTTGGCCTTTTGCAACTTCATTTCCTGTCTCATCTATCACTGTCCCAATTAATAGAGAGAACAGGATCGGGAAAGGACACAATAGATCAGAGAGGTTTAAGGATAGAAAATACATTTCAGGAACGTTCTGTTTTTCTTTTTAAAGAAATTAATACTTGTATTCAGCAAGGCTGTATTAAATTGACCTAGAGTGATATTAAAAATACATTTATAATGTTACAAAAGATTTCCATGTAAAACATATGCTGTTCTTCTGAACCACCTTTTTTAAGAATCCTGACAAAAAAACAAAAAAAAAGTTTAGTTTCATGTATCATTGATAAGCATTTTGAACACAAATTAGCATATTAGAATGATTTCTGAAGGATCATGTGACACTGAAGATTAGAGCAATTGCTGCGGAAAATTCAGTTTTTCAACACAGGGAGAAATTACATTTTAAAACATTACAACAGAAAATATTTAATTTTTTTTAACAATCTCACATTGTTTTTACTGTAATTTTAATCAAATAAATGCAGCCTTGGTGAGCATAAGAGACTTTTGAACATTTTTTTTTAAATCCTACCGACCCCAAACTTTTGAATAGTAGTGTATATTTCCTCTTACAAAACGGGATTTAATTAGAGTTTAATTTATAAATAAATTCAGTGTCAAATGGGACTTTCTTCATCATTTACTGATTAACAAGAGTCTTGGTGTCTTAAGGTTGTTGATGATATTTAACCTCAAAAGCTTTGCTTTGTTTGACCTAATCATTTTAAATTATGAACTAAAATATATATATAAAAAATATAACCATTATATAGTGAATAAACAAAATGTACATATTCATAACACATTCAGGGTACAAATAAAATACTCAAAAATGCCTTCCAAAATCTTAACTAGATTCTAGAGTTACTACACTAAGGAAAGTGAAATAACAAGAGAACTCTCACTGTTCTGAATTCTTCATGGGAAATTCATTTTATGTACAGATACAGTGTTTTACTAGAGCAGAGCCTTGGAAAGTTGAAGATGTCATTTTCAGCACAGCTATGGAAGTTTTAACAGCCTTGTTCTAAAATTGGATATTAAAACTAGAAGCGTGTTGAAATGCCTCTCCTGTTCTGATGGCCATATGGTCACACTGTCGGCCTGTATGACAACTTTATAGCGAACATTCTGGTTATTTCCACTGTGGGCTGACTACACTTGAAAAGACTCCATAAGAAACAGTTGCAACACAATTACACAGCTGGCCTTTGCTTTTATGAACGTGTGATCCTTGGAGTTGGTGATTTTCGGACATGTAAAATGGTTCTTCGGTCCAAAAACAAAAAGAAAGAATGGTACCATGTTATGCACATAAATGTATATATATTAACTGTATATGTACTGTGTGTATATATATAGTTGCATTAAGTTGCATTGTTAACATACACTATGTTCAAACACTTGAGTTCAGACAAAGAAAAGAAACCAGAGAGTGACCTTGGACTAGTCTTCCCTCAGTCCTTCGGTTTCTTCAGAGCCATTAGAGGAGAGCAGGGGAGAGGAAGGTGAAGGGAAGGATGAGAAACTGGGGCTGAAGGGGGAGTTGATGGATGGATGGGAGGCAGAGATGGGGGAGGACAGAAGTGATGCCCCAGGGGGCGGCAGGGTGGGGCTCAGAGGGGGAAAGTGCAGAATTGAAAATGATGAACTATGAACAGTGCCTGGAACACAGCCTCAGGACATTTATACACAGCCATCCAAACCCAGCAACCGTGCGCACACACACACACGGACGGACAGTATACCAAAACTATTCTAAACCATTCATATAAATGTTACTGTTATTATAATACGAAGACCAGAGAACACTCATACATATATACATTTTACTTTGCCGTGTTATTGAGACATATACAGTTGTACCATTTTATTATAATTATTATATTATTAGTACTATAACTTATTTTATTAATATTATTAATAATATATTTTAATATCATGCTCATCCAGAACACTGCTGCCAGGATTCTGACTAGAACCAGAAAATCTGAGCATATCACACCAGTCCTCAAATCCTTACAATGGCTTCCAGTTATATTTAGGATTGATTTTTAAGTACTTTTACTCGTTTATAAATCACTCCATGGCCTAGGACCTAAATACATAGCAGATATGCTCACTGAATATAAACCTAACAGACCACTCAGATCATTAGGATCGAGTCAGTTAGAAATACCAAGGGTTCACACAAAACAAGGGGAGTCCGCTTTTAGTTATTATGCCGCCCGCAGTTGGAATCAGCTTCCAGAAGAGATCAGATGTGCTAAAACATTAGTCACATTTAAATCTAGACTCAAAACTCATCTGTTTAGCTGTGCATTTAGTGAATGAGCACGTCCGAAATGACTGCACTGTATTTTATGTAGAATCATTTTCTATTTTTAACTGTTTTAAATTCAATTTTAAATCAATTTTTAAATCATTTAAAAAGTTTTTAAATTCCTTGTTTTATTGTTGTGATTATTTTATTTCCTTTTATGTAAAGCACTTTGAATTACCATTGTGTATGAAATGTGCTATATAAATAAACTTGCCTTGCCTAAGATAACATTATTATTATTATTATTTCTACTAAATATAATTAGCTGACTACAATCCAGTGTTAGTATTGTGATACTATTATAGTTTTTATTTTGATAGATTTTCTATTTTATTATAGTTTTATTTTGAATACGTTTTATTTTTACATTATGTTTAGTTTTTTTTGTAATTTTGTTGTTAGTTTGTGTTTTATTTGTATATATGTAGACATATGTTTACATAGTTTTTATTAATTTTTTATTTCAGTTTTAGTTATTTTAGCATATCAAGTTAAACTAAATGAAAAGGAGAAATGCTGGCTTGATAACTAGCTGAAATAAAATAATTTTTTTTTAGTGTTGTTTTTTTTAGAAAGTTGCTGAATGACAATAATGGCAGGTTGTCGTCAAATTTGTCTTCAACCTACAGCTAAGTAAATGCACCCACACACATATGCAAATTACAAGGCGTTCACACATAAAGAACAAACAAAACACACAAATGCATGTACAGGCACAGGATCACACAAGACCTTCAGGACAAAGCCAAACAGCAACAGAGATGCATGACTCAAACACACAGACACACACACACATACATCTGTCCAAACCCGGTCAGACGGGTCCATTAGTATGAAACATTAATGGGGCCGTACATCCATGTTTGGGGGAGATGAGTGGGTGAGGGGTGCTGAGAACAAAATCTCAACATGCATGCTTCTGAACATGTTAGAAGATTAGAGAAAACTTTTAACATACTCGGTGGTCCAACATTTTAATCGTATTTATTGTAGCGGAGCACAAAACAGTCTTAAGTGTCACACGAATATGAGAGCTTAAAAACTACAGCTCCAGGACCCGCCATCACATGCTCAACAAATACCAAGCTCTCTCTGCCTGGGGGGGACACACTATCTACAGGGAATAACCACTGCTATTGTGAGGCAGCTTGGCAAAGTGCTGAACACCCAGCCACTATATCCATGCAATCTGAGAGCAGTCAGCACTGCTGTGGATATCTAGGGCTGGGAATCATAAGGGATTTACAGATTCTGGTTCTGATACCAATTCTGTGTTTAAGAAGCATTTTTGTAAACCACTAAGCCACTAAAATGAACACATATGACTGCACAGTAGCTTATATCAACAAATACAGTATGGTTATAACTAGCTAACACACTAAACCAAGTGACTGTCACAACAACGAATGTTCAATTTTGAATTGGTGCCTTGGGAATATTAATTAGGCTCCGTGACAGGATACTTTAAGGCTACCAAGAAGCATGACCTAAATAATACTCATATTGAATTCAGCAGTTAATGGAAACAATTTAGTTCTCTCTGTAGTGGTTTCTTAAAATTACACAAAATATTTCAAAAAGAAAGCAAAGGGTCCACTCACAAGTTGGTTTTTCTACTCAGCCATAATACGGTACTGTTGTGTCCCTAGTGCTTTTGCCCAAAGTGACTAACAGTACACTTAGATATATGGGGTTAAGTGCCTTGCAGAAGGGCACAATGGTAGTTGTCCAGGGATCAATCTTGTGGGATTTAACCTTTTACCAGCTCAGATCTTTAACCACTACACTATACCCACCTGAATACGTTTTAAGTCAAAGAACTGCTACAACGCAAATTCGACTACAAAAAAAAAATTGCTTTCATGCATATACTTGATGGTTCACACATCTGAATCAGCATTTCTGTTAGCTGGCTAATTCAATTTTTGACTGTTAATCCCCAATGTCCAATAAAAGAACAACAATTGTCTGACAAAATGTTCTGCAAATATATATATCATAATTACAAACCTAAATAAGGAATTTGGCAGTTTTCTATTTCCTTTCACACTTCTCCTGTATCATGTACTCTCACTGGTTAGCGATCACATCTTTGATATGTGGTTTGCATGTGTCTGCATGTGCATGATAAATTCAACACTAAAACATAATATGAGACAAACTAATATGAAACAGCGCAACAGCCAAATATGCCTGAGCAAACAACTCCGATATTTTCGAGTTGTTAAACGGCTGGATGAGGAGCATGATGTAGCTTCACCTACAAAGCAGCACAAATTTCTGAAATGGAAAACAAAAATGTCCATGTCTGTGACCATCAAAAAAAAAAAAAGGAGTGTTTTGCGCACACTGTGTAAGTACTAAAGAAATATGTGACCCTGGACCACAAAACCAGTCATAAGGGTAAATTTTTTGAAATTGAGATTTATACATGATCTGAAATCATGTACGATCATGGTATTTGGCCAAGATGCAACTATTTGAAAATCTGGAATCTGAGGGTGCAAAAAAAAAAAAACGAAATATTGAGAAAATCACCTTTAAAGTTGTCCGAATGAAGTCTTAGCAATGCATATTACTAATCAAAAATTAAGCTTTGATATATTTACGGTAGGAAATTTACAAAATATCTTCACTGGATCATGATCTTTACTTAATATCCTAATGATTTTTGGCATAAAAGAAAAATCTATAATTTTGACCCATTCAATATTATTGTTGGCTATTGCTACAAATAGCAAGAAACAACAAACCCAGCGACTTAAGACTGGGTTTGTGGTCCAGGGTCACATATAAAGCAACACTGAAAATCTCTAGTCCACTAACATGTGTTTCTTTGCGTAGCAACATTAAAGCATGAAATTAGCAAAACTCCATAATGAACTAGGCATTTATAATTAGGCAGGTGAGATGGATTGTTACTTTTAAAAAAATAAATAAAAAGTGTGTTATAAAGTGTGCTTTAAAGGGGTTGAATTTAAAGAAGCTACTTTTTTTTAAATACATAATGTCACCATGCTAATTTAAAGCACAACCACTATATTAGGGATGTAACGATTACCGGTCTGACGATAAATCATGATAAAATTCCCCACGGTTAGTATTACCGTTTCATCTTTTAATTATCATTAAAACCGTATTAGATTACGCGATTTGAACAACTGGCGATAAATAAATACTGTCCAGCATAAAGCACAGTTTTAAGTAACAGTCTCACGTGCGCACACCACGCAGAGTAGTTTCGTTTTGAGTGAAAACGGGGAGGAAAAGCTGGGAGCTTTTAAAAGAATTATACAAATGAATTAATTATATGAATGTACCTCTGATGGTTCTGACTGTCTTCAGAAACGATTCGATGTCATTTTGTTTTCATCTTCACTCCATGTAATACCTAAAGGAAGTGTTCTTAAATCGCAATACTGCTTTGTCCACAGAGTTTACGGGAAACAGCTTTTCCATAAGTGCCACCTAGTGTCAGCGAGTGGATTTACAGAGACTTATATTTACATTCAGCCTGTGTGCAGTTTCTGTCTGACCAAAAACGGACCGAATTTGCATGCCCTGCTGTAAATTTTGACCGGTTGATGAAAAACAAGCTTATGTGGATTCTACACATTTAAACAATTCAGATAAGTTATCTAGAATTATTTATGGAGCAGATAAAATACATATAATCATTTATTAATCAATTATCATTTTGACAACTCTTTTCTTTATTTAAAGGCATGGTTTGTTAGGATCGGACAATATTTGGCTGAGATACAACTATTTGAAAATCTGGAATCTGAGGGTGCACAAAAATCTAAATATTGAGAAAATCACCTTTAAAGTTGTCCGAATGAAGTCTTAGCAATGCATATTACTAATCAAAAATTAAGCTTTGATATATTTACGGTAGGAAATTTACAAAATATCTTCACTGGATCATGATCTTTACTTAATATCCTAATGATTTTTGGCATAAAAGAAAAATCTATAATTTTGACCCATTCAATATTATTGTTGGCTATTGCTACAAATAGCAAGAAACAACAAACCCAGCGACTTAAGACTGGGTTTGTGGTCCAGGGTCACATATAAAGCAACACTGAAAATCTCTAGTCCACTAACATGTGTTTCTTTGCGTAGCAACATTAAAGCATGAAATTAGCAAAACTCCATAATGAACTAGGCATTTATAATTAGGCAGGTGAGATGGATTGTTACTTTTAAAAAAATAAATAAAAAGTGTGTTATAAAGTGTGCTTTAAAGGGGTTGAATTTAAAGAAGCTACTTTTTTTTAAATACATAATGTCACCATGCTAATTTAAAGCACAACCACTATATTAGGGATGTAACGATTACCGGTCTGACGATAAATCATGATAAAATTCCCCACGGTTAGTATTACCGTTTCATCTTTTAATTATCATTAAAACCGTATTAGATTACGCGATTTGAACAACTGGCGATAAATAAATACTGTCCAGCATAAAGCACAGTTTTAAGTAACAGTCTCACGTGCGCACAGCACGCAGAGCAGTTTCGTTTTGAGTGACAACAGGGCGGAAAAGCTGGGAGGTTTTAAAAGAGTGCTAAGGGAATTATACAAATGAATATATGAATG
>NW_015641029.1:1014848-1022890 GCF_001515625.1 Sinocyclocheilus rhinocerous | reverse complement strand
CTTCTCCAGCACATTTTAACAATACCGTGATAATACTGATAACCGTGATAAAATTGGTCACTATAATCGTGATAAGAAAATTTCATACCGTTACATTCCTACACTATATCAAACATATTTTAAGTTAAAATAATAATAATAATAATAATAATAATAATAATAACAACAATACCAATAACAATAATCCCCACGGTTAGTATTACCGTTTCATCTTTTAATTATCATTAAAACCGTATTAGATTACGCGATTTGAACAACTGGCGATAAATAAATACTGTCCAGCATAAAGCACAGTTTTAAGTAACAGTCTCACGTGCGCACACCACGCAGAGTAGTTTCGTTTTGAGTGAAAACGGGGAGGAAAAGCTGGGAGCTTTTAAAAGAATTATACAAATGAATTAATTATATGAATGTACCTCCAACAATACCAATAACAATAATAATAGTATTATAATTGGTCAGCTGGCCGTTGGGTGAGTAGTCAACTATTGTGACGCATCCCTACCCAGAATCGTAGTGTTGCAATCAAAGACTAAACTTTTACATGCTCTCAAATACTGGACGCATCTGGAGGGGAAATATTAAAGTACCAAACTGCACTACTTGCTAGGAACTGACAACACGAGATGCCACATTTTCCAACCTTCCGAAACAACAATCAGCAGGAGATTCCTCATCCTCACACGCCTAACCGAAGCACCGCTTTGATGTGAGAATTCACAATGTGCTTCTGTTTCAGTGTAATACTTTAATATTTAATAGGCTGAGTCTATAGAGTCCTTGCGCTGGGTGACTGCTCTTCAAACGCTGGGACTTTATGAAAGTGCTCCGAATAAGCGAGTCACCCGCATCTCCTCCTCAGTCTCATTATTTTCCAGCCTTTCATTTCTCCTCCCTCTGACAGGCAAACCCATTTGAGGCCGCCTCTACATTCTACACCATAGAGAGCTTGTTTCTGCCTGTGCGGAGGCCTAGGAATGGACACACACACTCTCACACACGTCTCAGTTTCAGCGCTCTATATTCAGGACCTCCCAAGAGCCAACACGTCCCGTTCTGCTGTTCATATAGACAGCCAGCAGCGAGCACATAGCTTTCAAAACGGCTCCACACACCCCAAATATGCTTTGTTTAGTTCTGAACAGTCAGCACACACACGCCCAAGCACTCTTCTCTTCTGTGTGTGTGTGAGATGTTTCTCCCTCACATACACATTTGTCAAAAACAGGAAATGGTAAGGGTTGTTGGCCTGGTTTCTTTTCTGCCACTAAGAGCAGCAAAAGCATTTTTATGATTCAAAATCCTCTCAGAAACACAGACTAAATTCCCTTAGTCTCATTCGGACCATAACTCAGTCTCTCGCTTGCACCAACACAGCCCCACCGGTCTTTTTCCACTCCCTTCATTTCGACAGCCATCCATTTCTCTGCCACTGTTCCCCTCTCTCCGTGTCCCACAGCTGGAGGTGAAATCATTAGTGCCCCCGCTCCCCCTTTGCATGCTTTCCTCTTCCTCTCTCTCTCTCACATCATCCCTTCTTCCTCTCCCGCCGCCCGCTTGCATTCCTCCCCCTCCCTCTTGCCCTCCCTCACAGGGAAAGGTCCACCCCCAGAGGCCGTTTCAGCCAATCACAGAGCTGCAGTCAGCTAGCCCTCTTCCTCCTCCCTTTGCCTGTAAACACAGTGGAGTAAAACTGGGCAGGAACTGCCTTTTGTTTTTTGTCTTCCCTTCCTCTCGCTCTTGATTTTAAAAGGCCAGCAATGACAGAACAACACATTTCCCAAAGTAAATGTGCATGTTGGTTAAAATGAAGATTATTTAAATATATTAAAACATACTTTGAGGAAATCCAGCAAATGGATTACTTAAAGTGGTTCTGTGCCAATAAAAAAAAAGTTGTTTTTTATTTTGCACAGTTTATAAAATTATTGTTCATTGTTAATTTATGTTGTTCATAATACATCAGTATTATTTTAGACTACACTACCTAAACTAACTAAAAGTTTGAGGTAGGGCTGTGTATTGGCAAGAATCTGACGATACAGGGGCTGTGATACGATATGTTGCGATACTGTAAGCAAGGCGATATATTGGGATATTTCTTATTTTAGGAATAGGATATATTTTTAGGAAAGCTGTCATTAAGAACACACCACCATATGCAATAAATAAAATTATTTAACCAGAACACAGTGGGATCTGCATTTGCAATAATCAGTCCCTGTAACATTCAACGTTATTGAACCACTTTTTGTGCAGTACGAGTAAAGGGGAAAAATGAAAGGATCCTTCACACGGGAAGCGGCAAGCGGCAAGCGGCAAGCGGCAGAACCGAGGCGGCAACAGCGCCACGGTACGGGATGGACATTAAAAGCCCAAATGACGCCACACTTCAGCTTTGTACACCAAAACGGGAACTGGAACAATTCTTTCATCCTTCATTACTAGCAGCGAACTATATTAACGCTAACATTAGTGGCGTGCCCTAATGCTAGTATTTCCTGTCACTGTTTAAGTTCAGATGAAGACTGCTATCTAGCGGTCGGGATATAAACTCAAAACGAAACACCTGCCATGAATCTTGTATGTTTTTTTTAAAATATCGATATTCCGTTTTTGAGAATCGATACAGTATCGCCAAACAAAATATTGCGATACTTGCGTGTATCGATATATTCTTACACCCATAGTTTGAGGTTGGTAAGATTTTGTTTTTGAAAAGAGTCAATGCTCACAAGGCTGCATTTATTTGATTAAACATACAGCAAAAATAGTAATACTGTGAAACATTAAAATAGAAAACAAAAATATATTTTAAAATGTAATTCATTCCTGTGACGGCAAAGCTGAATTTTTAGCAGCCATTAGTCTTCAGTGTCACATGATCCTTCAGAAATCATTCTAATATGCCAATCTGGTGCTCAAAGTTTTATTATTATTAATGCCTAAAACAGTTATGCTGCTTAATATTTTTGAGGAAACAGTGATTTTTTAGGATTCTTCCATGAATAAAGTTAGAATTTAATGCATCCATGCTGAATAAAAGTAAAGTAATAATTTCTAATTAAACAATTAAATTAGAATTGTTGTTTAATTTATATTAAACAACAATTCTACCCATACATATTTTTAATTTTTGATAAAGTACTATTGACAAAAGTTTAACTACACATTCTCATATAAACAGTTACCATTAAATAACCACACAGATTCAAATCTCACCAACACAACACAACACAGTAAAGCTAAAAACAGTATGTGTTTGAATAACTACAATGAACCGACTCATAAGAGTGACTATAGTTCACCAGCTGTGCACAACCTTTATTCTTCTCTGCACAGTAGCTGGGGTAAGAGAAAGTATTGTAACAAAAACAAAACTACCTTTAAATTATGATTTACTGATAAACTTCATAAAACCACATGCTGACAAACTGAATTCCACTTTTAAAGGGAAACTAGATTTGAAATCGAAAGTTAGTGCATTCATGGCCAATTCATTTGTAGCCCAAAGCCTTGCGTAGCACTGCAACATCCTCTGCAAAAGTCAATATTAGGAATGAAGAACTTGGCTGTTTGTTAGTCTACATTAGCAAGCGGCCATAAGAAGTGATGTCTTACCTTGTCAGTGGCGTCGACACACGCATGCTCTGAATGATAGTGGTATACTCCTCCCATTGCACCTAGAGACAGCACAAAAACAGTTAACTCAACAGCCAAGTGTACTGAAGCCTCTAAAATACTACAAACATGTGATACAGCATAATTATTTACAGCTTGTATGCCATGTTTGGCAGTCAACAGTTTCAACGGGTCCAAAAACAGACTCTTGATCCTGCAGCTTTACAGGATGTCGGCAGCATGTTGAGACATCTGGGCACTACTTTAAGCTTGCCTGGTGTGTTATTACGTTAATGTAATCACAATCACTATCAATTATCGCTACCAAATTATCTCTATAAAGTGTAATTCTGCAGTACAAACTCCTGGATTAACATGACCATTTCTAAAGGATAAACCGTATTTACTTTAATGTCAATCTTACGCTAAAGGTGTTCTAGATGTTTATAAAGTAAATGTTTGTCCATTGATGATGACATCATGTTGTTGTTGTGATGGAGAGATACATAAGAGAGAGCGACGATAAATACATTAATCCTAGATTATAGTACAGTGCTTTCATGACAACACATCCAAAGCCTTTTGTTTTCTTTGGGTCTTTGTTTCTGTATTTTTTTTTGCCCGTCTGTGTTTGTTTGCGTGTTTCCAGTGTCTCTGTGAACGTTTCATCAGACAAGCATCGGATTACCCTTGAACACTCCCAAAAAAACTCTCCAAGGACAAGGACGCTTGTGTGTACGAGCGAGGAGCATGTGAAGTGCCCACAAAAAAGCTTTTTATTTGAACTCGTGCATCTATTTTTCTGTCACCATAAGTTCTTTTTAGTCTCTTTTCTCTCAATGACAGAGCAAGGAATGACTGACGACTCTGAGATAACAGGGAGAGAGGGAGCGACAGAGAGATGAAGCCGGGTATGAGGAGGATATGGACAGCACACAAGCGAACACAAACCATATCATGCACAACCAACAAACGATTAATCTGAAGCGAGATCGACTAGTTTATCAAGTAAACTCTTGATCCATCCCATCTAAAACACTATGGAAATCATAGCTGTGCTTGTAGCTGCGATTTATCAGCTAAATAGTACAATTAAAATGTCTTAATAATAAAACAAACCATAATAATTAGAAAATAAACATTTATATCAAAAAAACTAATATTTATCATTTACATAACATCTTTCCCAATGTTGTTACAGAATAAAACAAAACAAAAAAAAACAAAAAAAATGTAAATAGAGGAAAATCTGACAAGGTATCACTCATAAACAAGATTGAAAGTAACATACACAAAAAAAGAGGGGCGTTTTGAAAACATGCAAAAAAGGGGGTTTAATCTAAATGCGGTTGTCACTTCCATAATCAAACAACCCTCTACATTGCGAGTAAATCACTCGCATGTGCGACTAAATCTTCACTCTGGGGTAAGTAAACTAAAAAATGTACTAGCCAATGGCGATTCAATTGCCAAGGTGTTCGTAGAGGGCTGTCAAACTTAGTGTGAACAAAAAAAGCACCAAGAAGAGAAGTCAGCACCATTTTTAGCCTCAGTGTGTACAGTGTGTGACTGACTAAACTTCAGTCTACCAGAGCGATGAGTCTAATCAACTAGAGATGACTTCGCTCTAAAGGTACATTTTTACACTGACAGAATCATGTTTCCACTGACGGAAACATTTTAAAATATCTGACAGACTAACAAATTTCTTGCGAAGTACTGATGATTTCAGTTTCTCAATATTTAAAACCCTCTGTCATGCCAGCTGTTGCCATAGGCAAGTAAATGTCTGGAAAAAAAAGAGCATGAAAATACGTTTTATTTCAATTCAAAGAATTAAAATGTGCGCCATTTACAGAGTTTATAGCACAGCATCTCTTAGCTGGTCTCCCACGTCAAACTCAAGGCTTGTACGAAATTTTTTTTTTAAATCAAGCATTCAGGTCAGCATGAAACAGCCCTCACAAACCCATTTTACTTGTGAAGTGGAATAGATTACTTCAGGACTCAATTTATCCATTGGGAATTACTTGGATTGTGAAAAGTGGACATTAAATTGCAGCGTTAACTATTGGGAAGATTTCAGAAACAATTACTTACAACAATAGCCTAAAACAATAAACTAAATAATTTTATAAAATAATACAAACAATATTTTTGCCAATACTTACACAGGTATTTTCTAACAATTTTTTTTTCTTTTCCTTTTTTAATTTATTTTATTTTAATTTATATATTTTTTGCAAATATATTACATTGGCAAGTCATTTTGTGCTGGCTATTGAAAAAGTTGAGCACTGATACAAAAGTTTGCTAAATAAAACTGGGCAGATAAGGAAGATATTAGTCATAATCATTCATAATTTTCCATCATAATTCACCATCATGATGCATTTTCAGTCCACAGTTACAGAACAAACTCATCGATGACATGTTGTTAAGGATACAAGGGATACATGATGTAAGAGACATCAAATGAGCAACACACATTTATATTTTTGCAATATACACATTATATTTTTGCAATGATAACCGAGGGGAAGGCAAGAAGGGGAAGGAGGGAGAGAGGAAGAGAAAGAGGCCCACAGAGGGAAAGGGAATAGACCGCAAGTAAGACCCACTCAGCAGAAGACAGAGGGACGCTGGCTGGGACTGAGACAGTCATTTATTCATTTTTAAAAAGACACCATTAAGTCAATGAAGAAAGCAACACACCTCTGACTAATACAGAGTAAAACAGCAATGCGCCAATAAAATCACAGGTCTCTCTCATGCATTTGCCACAAATTTATTCGAAATCTATCATATTGACGCATCCGAATGCACTGAATCATGACATATGTAGGCTACCTCAATGTGCATCAAATCATGAGGTAGTTGATGAAACCCATCCTCAAAGAAACATTTCTTATTGGTCATTAAATTGTATTTTAATATACTATATTATTACATAATATTTACATAAATTTAATAAAGTACACTACCATTCAAAACTTCGATTGGGAAGTAAGATGGGTCTGTAAGATTTTAATGTTGTGAAAAAAATTATGATTACCAAGGCTGCATTTTTTGGGGGGGCAATTTAAAATAGCTTTTATATTTTAATATATTTTAAAATGTAATTTATTCCTGTGATGGTAAAGCTGATGGTCTTCAGTGTCACATGATTCTTCAGAAGTCATTCTAATATGCTGATTTGGTGCTCAAGTTGTGCTGCTTAATATTTGTGGAAACCATGATTTTCCCCCACTTTTCTTTGATGAATAGAATGTTCAAAAGAACAGCATTTAGGCCTATTTGAAATAGACATTTTATTACTCAACTTTACTGTCTTGTTTGATCGATGCCATGCTGCATTAACAGCATTCATTAAATTTAAAATGATTTTTTTAAATTAATTAAAAAATAATCACTAACCCAAAACTTTTAAACAGGAGAGTAAATTATATAACATTTTTAAATGACAAATCTGCACCAGTCACAACAGTTAAGAAAAAAAAACAGTATTTCTGCTAAAAAAATATATACATTGTAAATTCTGATGGCACATTTTCCACTTAAGTTGTTAGAGCCATGACAAACATTTTGTTCAGTTTGATTATACATCTTTCAGTTTGAATCAAGCATGTGACTGTCATCAGCGAAGGTCAAATGATTAGGCTTGCAGTTCAACTTAATCAGCAGATGGCCATGGTTTATTTATTTGGCATATTTATTTATTTACTTGAATATGGTGCTCACAGAGCATTCGTTATTTTCCACTTAAGTTGTTAGAGCCATGACAAACATTTTGTTCAGTTTGATTATACATCTTTCAGTTTGAATCAAGCATGTGACTGTCATCAGCGAAGGTCAAATGATTAGGCTTGCAGTTCAACTTAATCAGCAGATGGCCATGGTTTATTTATTTGGCAAAGCCAATATTTACTTGAATATGGTGCTCACAGAGCATTCGTTTTGGACCTCATTTCTCCACAAACCATCTAGAAGAGGAAAGAGGAGACCCTGGTGTCATTGTGGGGGAAGGGGCAGACGAGAGGTGCCCTGACTGATGTTATGGGAAGGAAAGAGATCCAGGGAAAATGGAGAGAGAGAGGGAGAAAGACAGGGGGACTGAGGCTTCCCCTCTCGGCTACTATTGATTTTTCTCTGAGCTTCAGAGTGCATCAGCTTTATCTGTCCATTCCCGCTCCATCCTTCCCTCCTGCCTGAGCCCATCTATCCATCGCTAGTTTCTGTCACATGATTCCAGGGTCCTCTCTTGCTCTCCCCCCTACACACTACAAAAACAGGCATAGCCTTCTCCACATTATGGGGAAAATTATGGGGACAAAAAAAAAATCATTATTATTATGAGATGGAGAGCTACCACATCTATCTTAAAACGCAGCAAAAAAAAAAAAAAAGGAAGGAAGGACAGA
>NW_015641029.1:1013438-1014729 GCF_001515625.1 Sinocyclocheilus rhinocerous | reverse complement strand
AGAGAGAGAGAGAGAGAGAGAGAGAGAGATTTGGCTAATGTTTCTCAGCTTGGTTCAGCTTTCCCACTCATCCCTCTCAGTTCTCCAACACACAAAGAAAGGGACGCCAGAAAGACGCACACATCCACTTCCTCTCTTTCTCTCTCTCTCTTACTACGTAGTCTACCTCTCTCGACCTCTCAACAAATCTTCCACAGGCCACTTAAACACTCTTTGCTTTGGTCTGTCTCTTTCCAGTGTTTCTCTTCTTCAGATGTGCATACAGAGAAGGCTGTAGATTGTCTGACAGTGACAAAACTGGTTTTATAAACCCCAATCAGATCCTCTGCACCAAGCCTCTCGGTTAACCTGGGAAGAGATAGTGACGGTCGCTCTACTGCCACCGGCGGTAGTGCACGTGACGTCACGCACTCTATAACAAGCATAATACGAAGCACTTTAAGTACTTCTTCATATACCACAGCAAAAACTATAGTCTGAGAAAGTTCAAACAAGTGAACAGTCAGTAAAAAAAAAAAGAAAAAGAAACAAAAAAAGAAATACACAATTTACAAGCATAGAATAGGCTGCTGTCCCTTTAAATCCGACTGCACGGATTCAGTATAATATAATATAATGATACACATCCGATTTGTTTCTCAGCTGTTTACGTTAATTTAAAACATAACCGACTGCGTTTACGAGAATGATCGTCGAGACGGGTACTATTGACATAATTCTGTGTGTATGTGTCTGTTCAAACATAAGGAGGAGATGCGAAAGAAGAATCAACTCGGTCCGAAACGCGTCTCTCTGTGTGTGTGCGCGCGCTTTGCACGTGTGCGGCAGAGTAGCCTATTATTAAAATGATTCAGATATCGCATGCCGTTGCGATATGCATATTGCGATATTTACATTTGCGATATTTCGATATATCTTGCAGCCCTACAAGTGTAATAACAGTAATAACAGTAGCGGAACAGTAAGACGCGTTAAATCGGGTGTGTTGTTTTGAAAACCATTTTAGAGACATGTTCTTAAATGTGACTCATATAAAATATATTACATGCATGCACAGTTTTAAGGCAGCTTTAATCGCCTTTTTGGTAACTAAATGACTTAACTGACCACGGCATTGCATCCACGTAGTTTATTTCGCGCTTTGATATGAAAGGATACAGGCTACAGCATGCGCTTGCGCCTTTGTGCGTGCAATTGAAAAGCACGCGCTTCAAGCACAGTACCGTTTCCGCGCTCGCTTGACTCGCGCCTGGCACCGAAGTGAAGAGGAGCGCGCGTCTGAAATGCCTCC
>NW_015641029.1:1013070-1013425 GCF_001515625.1 Sinocyclocheilus rhinocerous | reverse complement strand
GTGACAGAAGCAGCAGTTGTGAGTGGGGTGGCCAACCCTAGCCCCGCCCCTGCGTTAATTGCGTTAAATATTTTTAACGCCTTAAACTGAAAAAATAATCGCCTGCGTTAACGCGCTAATTTTGACACCACTAAAATAAATATATAGATATATATTTAGATTATAAATATATATATATATTTAGGGCTGTGCGAAGTGAACGGTAGTGTTTTACTCTAGCATTACATAAAAATGTCATTATAACATTAGTGTAATCACTTTAACATGAGTTTAGGAACTGAATAATAAAAAGTAAAAATACAACACTGCTTGGTATTTACTCTATGAATTCAATATGCACTGATTCTTATTTAAG
>NW_015641029.1:964713-1012610 GCF_001515625.1 Sinocyclocheilus rhinocerous | reverse complement strand
GGCGTGGCAGAGTCTTAACTTTGATAAAGAATATCTCTTTGGTTTTGAGACTTTAGTCTTTGCAACTTCAGGGATCTTATCTATGCACAATCAGCTTGTAACACTCCAAAGAGAAAGGAAAACTTGAAATCGCATCATATGACCCCTTTAAAGAGTCAAAAGAACTAGGGAAATACTGTTCTTATCCACAAACGATTTGATTAAAAGAATTGCTAAAAGAATAGGTATACGTGAAGTTGAAACCAGAATTACTGAATACCTTCTGATTCTCATCTCTAGCATAACTGACTATAGGTTTGCTGACTGTTCAGTTAACACAGGCCTACCGGTTGATACTCACGTCCAGATACAAAGTGGCGAGTAGAGCCCTAAAAACGGAACTGTTGGAGAGGTTGCCTGGAGACAGACAAAAGCAGCCAAAACAAACAGACTCTTTTGTTATGAAAATGGAGTGTGAGAGTAAGTTTTTCAGACATGTGTGTATGAGAGCGTTACGGCCCTGACCGCCACATACATGGATAAGATCGAGTCAGTCATTCATCTTACTCATAACCATCTCTCTATGCATCTGATCAGGAAAACACAACTCCATGTCCATCTGTGGTTGAGACACCATTGAGACACCTGAGACACTACTGATTGCATGAATGGACAGCAGCAGTAGTATTCATTCAAGCAAGAGACTGTGCTATATTATTAATATAGTCACTGCTGAAGGGCATTGTTGGCAGCGAAGTGACAGCTATGAACATTTTTCATTTTTACAGTTTGTGCCATAGTTTTTGTCTTTTGACAAGAAAGCATCCCTTTAGTCCTATTAGCTATACACTACTGTTTAAAAGTTTGGGGTCAGTCAGTGCTTTTTTTTTTTTTTTTTTAAGAAATTAATATTTTTATCCAGCAAGTATCCATCAAATTGATCAAAAGTGACGGCAAAAGATTTTATTTGTTCCGATGTTCTTTTGGACTTCCAGCAAGTATCCATCAAATTGATCAAAAGTGACAGCAAAAGATTTTATTTGTTCCGATGTTCTTTTGGACTTTCTATTAAAAGAATTCTGAAAACTGTTTCAACAAAAATATTAAGTAGCACAGCTGTTTTCAACATTGATAAATATTTCATGAACACCAAATCAGCATATTAGAATGATTTCTGAAGGATCATGTGACACGAAGACTGAGCTGCTTTGACGATACAGGAATAAATTACATTTTAAAATATATAAAAAATTTATTGTAATACTATTTCACAATATTATTATGTTCACTGTATTTCTGATCAACTAGAAATGTTAAAAAAAAGTTTTTCAAAAATAAACTAAAAAAAACTTTTCAAAAATATTTCAAAGAAATGTTTATTCTATTGACTATGCTTTTGAATGACTTTGCATCAAACTGTAACAGACCAAATCTTAACCATATTGCCCAACATCGTGAAATATGTGCGCAATAAGTACAAATAAAAATGTCATGAAGTTTAACCAGGACAACTTTCTTGGATTATTTGCATACATGCTGCACACTGCATTTTCTTGTAATATTACCAACAAAATTGTTTATTGCAGCTTATCGTTTTCTACAAAATGGTTACCACAAAAAATAAAAAGCACACAAATATTCCTTAATATGCATTTTGCAAATTCAATTAGTGCCATATTTCTGCAAAATGATACAGTCCTTGACATGTCAACTCAGCAACAAACACGTATTCTGTGTCATAGCAGACACTAATGAATTTTCATGCAACTGGAATCCTGCATTGACCAATCAGCATTTAGGACCAGTTTTATAGAGTCTAGTTGAGTTTAGACTGCAGGAAAATAAGTGAATGCTCTCACACACTTACTCGCATACAAAACGCTTGGCTTTCTGACAGCTGGCTGTCTACACGGCACAAATCCAGCCAAATTCCAGCTGAATTCACACCCATATTTCATAGGAGTGATAAAACATGCTTCTTACTGCTGTGGTGAGGACATTGTGTGTGTGGATATAGATTCACACACAGCACCATATAAAGGCTAATATCATAATTTAAAGTCTAAAAAAGGTTTATAATAATCAATCATGTGATTTATTTCAACCGCAAACCCATCCTCTCCCTTTCTCCACCTTCATCCTTTTCTCTTTCAACACACCTGGCACCTGTAAGCACTTCTGAGCGTCTGTTCTGCTTTTTTTTGTCTGCTCTCACTTCTCTCTGAAGATGGTGCCAGGTCAGTGCAGTAGAGGAGAAAACCTCCAGCCTTTCCTTTTAACACTCGTCCCTGTTCCTCTGTTCCTGGGCTGAAAGGAAACGGCCGTGCTTTCTGAATGGTTTATTGAGAGCTAGGGATGAGGGTTTGTGCTAATGCTCAAACAGCGCTACTGGTTTAAATAATGATCAGGAGCGCAGTCCAATTAAAACAGCTTACTGACACTACAAAGCCCAGCGCTCATCTCCCGCGCTGCACCTTGCCTGCTGAACAGCCCGCTGTGCGTATGTGTGTGCGCATGAGACACCGACCTACTCAAGGTGAAAACTGAAGAGTCCTTCAGGGTCACTGGCTTGATTTTGAGCACGCAGCAACAGTTGTCTTCATGTTAAGTGGAGTTCTGCAACGTTCTGATTTGGGCCCAAGTGTCTCATAGAGCTGAGTGCGCTAAAATATATGCTGTTGTTCGGACTGCCAGACTAAACCTGGGAATGGACTCACAAAACAGCCCACGCTAGCTCTGGGGACCAGCTGGGCCCTCATAATACAAGCTTGCCCATCCTTAAACGAGAGTCATGAAGCCGGATAAACAAGGCTCGACCATTTCAATCGTGTCCTTTAAATTAGCAGGAGTTGAGACACTAAGATTATGGCTAGCTCTAAAACACTGTGACACTCTCTCCAGCTTTACAGCCCTACTGGCAGATTCTCACGGCCAATACAAACATCAATAGTTGAGATGCACCACAGCCACTACAGGATAGCAATTAAATGAAAACAAATGACAAGAACTAAAATAAAAACCTAACATAAATAAACTTGCAATCCACTCACACCCTCTACACCAGGGATCCTCAAATCTGGCCCACAGGATCCACTTTCCTGCACAGTTTAGCTCAAACCCTAATCAAACACACCTGAGCATGCTAATCAATGTCTTAAAATCACAGGTAGGTGAGTTTGATTAGGGTTGGAGCTAAACTCTGCAGCGCATTGGCCCTCCAGGGCAAGATTTGAGGAACCCTGCTCTACACATTGAAAATCTGATTTATTGTAACAAACTGCGTTAATTTGAAATAATTTGATTCATTTGAATCATCACTTGAAAGACTGCCACCTACAAGCAAAGATGTTTTTGTAGCAATTGGCATAATGCAGAGGCTCACCTCACGAGTATTTTCACACCTAGCCTAGTTTGTTTGGAGCATTTGATTCAGAAGCTGGTGAATTTTCTCTTTAGTTTGCAGTGTTCATGCTTACATGAACTAATAGCACTCAAATTCGCATTCAAGAAAAAGACAGATCACCTTGAGGTTAAAATGTGTTGATAAGTGATAAGCATGTTAATAAGTTGATGGACTATAAGATAAAACATGTGAGCCAGCACACAGTGAGTTAGTCCCTGTTTTAAAGCAAACAAACTACAGAACTGAAAACGCCCTAATACACATTGTTTTTTGCCAAGATTAATTTTCTCACCTGCTTAAAAAGATTGAGTCAAATGCTGTGTTATGACTCACATCACACTTTTCAGGTTCTTCCTCCTGTTTGTGTCATTTATAGAATCAGTTTGAGAAACAATTTAACCAAATCATTAAAAAGGTTCAAATAAAAACTCTTCGATCAAAAATAAGAAACTACACAACTGACATACAAACATCCATATTGGTTGTCTTCTCACACTCTTATGCGTTCAGGGGGCGTGGCTTTGGACGGCGATTGCAGGAAGGGTGGGACATTCGCTTTCAGTGCTATCAGGCTAAAGTTAGCATTTTCCAAGATCTCCTATTGTACCTTTAAGCTCAGACCAAAATTTGAGGACTTTCAAAATTTCTCTGCTGATTTTAACAGAAAATCTGAAGAACACGGTGCTATGGATTTCAACGTAATAACACAATGTTAAACACAGCTGATAGTAGGGCTGCACGATAAATCGAAATGGAATCGTGCATCAGCAGTAAATCTCCATCCAAAGGCCAGAGGGCGCTCTCGCGCTGAAACTCCAAATACGCCTCGCAGAAGAAACCCAGAAAATGCCTATCGCTGCAGCTGAATAAACAGAAGATTCAACTGCTTTCATTGAATTAACGTGACTAATAAACACACGACTACGGCAATATACAATCGCATTCGATTAATCGTGCAGCCCTACATCCACAGAAATAAAGTGGCATTATTTAGACTTTAAAAAAGTGGTTCTTTTAGGAACTATGCACTGAAAGGCTCTTTTGGGAACCCAAAAGTGGTTCTTTTTATGGCATTGCTGCAAAAATCCCCTTTTAGGTCTTTATTTTTAAGGTGACATCCTATTTAAATTAACCAAAATATTTCATAAATGCATGGGGTTGAGAGCTCTGACGGAATTTTATGTATGACAGACACTCTCCAATACTGTGAAAAACCAAATTGTGTGTGCCTGCTCTTCATCATTAGAAAATAGGACACATTAAATTTCGATCGGAAGTTTTAAATCTTTAATCCATTTGGTCACCTCTAACATACTCTCTCCACATTTCTGTTAAGAGTCAGCAGAACTGAGCTTGGTCTGGACCAGCCCCAGGGGGGATTCTACACCCTTCAAATGATCTTGAACTGTCCACATGTACACACACGAGTGCATGCTCAGACACAGACACTCACAGACGGAGGGGCTGCATGCACACAAGCCCACCAGAAATCCGTTTCTCTATTGATTTTATGGGACCTGATAGCCCTTTTTCTCCCTCTCCTCTCAGCGCTGAGAATAATACCGAACACCTTTAGCAGAATAAGCCTCAGGGGGTCTAACACGGTTCCTCCCTCTATGCATACATGTGCATTTACAGGCAAATATGAGTTCGATGAGAGGATGAAATATGCAGGAGGGTAAATGGACAGGGAAAGTCAGTGTGAGAAAATGAAAGGGAGATCGGGTGGACAAAAGAGATAAAGGGATGAGGAATGAGAGCGGGAGAGGCAAAGAGAGAGAGCGCTTCTGTATTGAGAGCAGATGGTGTTGAACTCAGGGGATTTCAGTGTGCCGAGCTTCTCTCATTATCAAAGCGGCCTATCTGATCTCAGTCAATATCACATACATACACAGCTACTGTATATCCCACTAGTCAATATCACATATACACTCTCAGGTAAAGTACCTCTGATTATCCATCCAGTCAATATCACTTGCTCACACCTAGATGCACTCGCATATCAGGACAAATAATAGGACAGGAAGAGAGCAAAGACTTGCTTAATGACAAATGGCCCCAACAAAGCTCTCTCTCTCATACTCACACACACACACTAGTCTACTTGGTGCAGTGGTGGCAGCAGGCAGGCAAAGCAGGTTGCTTGACGCTCACTCCATCAGACAGGTATTTCCAGTCTGGGCTTTTTAGTAAAGTGTGTGTGTTGCGCAGCTCGGCCACAAAAAGCAACTGCCAGTAGGCAAACACACCTGAGCTTAAAATACAACACCTGAGATATTACAATCCACCCCCTTCACACATTCATGCATAATCATACAGGTCTTGCACTCATTTTTTTCCTTCAATTTCACATGTGTTATGTAAATCAAAGCCCCGCTCCTGTCTTGTAACAATATATACGAGCAGTGGCTACATTAACTCTAGGTGTGTGAACACATGGGCGCATGTGCATTTGGTCCCGCCACCTTGTTGTCTATGGCTAAAAGGAAGTGCTGTGGCTGATTAAGCCCATCATGTGGCAGGAAATAAGGATGCCAGAGGCTTGAACACTTAATATTTTGGAATTTCCATTCGGCTATACTGAAATCGTAAAGTGCTGTGATGCCGTTAGACAGACGGTGCGATCGGGTCAATTATTAACTTAAACCCTAAAGTTGGTGGGAACAATTGTCCCATACTGTGGGGGTAAGCACTGTGCTATTTTGGACCAGCGAATAACAACATTAAGCATCCAAAACAGGGGAGAATAGTCACAGCTTGTGTAATTGAATGAATGCATGTCTGTCTGGTTGCACGTATACATTACGTACGAAACAGCATCTTGTCAAATCTGCTGCTTAAGCCCAATGCATACTTCAGTCACCCTTGTTCCACAATGGTACTCTGCACAACATAATTTTCACCCGCTTACAAATGCGCATCCGCGAGGTGATTGATGAGACAGAACGAGTCCAATAGGTGCTGTGCATGTGTCAAACTCATCCATGGTTGAGTTTACTTTGAAAGCTGTGCAGAAACGACAAGACGGAGCAGACCGCAGAAAAGCTTATCTTAAGAGTCAATAAGAATGCTTGGTGTGGTGCTCATTAGAGCTTAATCAACATTAATGAAGAAATAAAACTGTTTTCAGGAGAAATGCCATATCATGACCCTTGACGGCACAAAGTCTGTCGGGTTACTTGCATACCTGCTGACAAAGCTTTAAGTCCATTTATGAAGAAATCAGAGCTCACATGAAGCCTGTGCATAACTTTCAACCTTTACTTTCAGTCTGAGATGCTCAACCTCACTTCATTACGTTATTTAAATGTAAATGATATCCATTTCGGATTCAAATACTGACTTGCAAACAAACAAGTAAATAACTAATAAGTAAAGTTTATAATAATAATAATAATAATAATAATAATAATAATGAGATGGCTGATATTTGTGACTATATTCTGATTGAATACTCCACAAATACAGTGTTCAATCAGTCCAACACTGTTCTAAATAACAATAAATGCAGCAAATGTCAATAAATATATGGGGAAGAGCCAGTAGCGGTCTTCACCCCCTATCTTGTCAGATGTTGTCAAAACACAACTATACTTAGGCCAAAGACCATGTTCCAGCCAAATATGGGACAACATGAAATCTCAACAGTAAGAAAATTCTTGTTTTTCTTGTAAGAAAAATATTGTCTTTTTTACACCTCCAAGTTGAAATGAGACCCATAACCCAAAATTAGACTGGTGGTTTAAGGCTGTCTTACCTGCTCCGGAGCTTCTGTGCATTCCAGGTCCTGTGTGTCTGTGGGCACCTGGGGAAAGCATGTTCCCGGGAGGGCGCAGGTGTTCCATGTGTCCATGAGTAGCTCCGAGCTGCTGTTGGTGGTGGTGATGGCTTAGTCCTCCAGCTGGACTTAGCGCACCGCCACCACTCCCAGCATTACCGTTCGAGTTAGATAATCCACCGTGGTAAAATCCAGACCGCGAGCGTGATCGAGTCCTGGGGGGCTCCATAATCACTGGATGTGGGTGATGATGGTGGTGGTGGTGGTGGAAAGGGGAAGTGGGAGGTGAATGAGACACCGCAGAGGAGCTCTCAAGCGCTCCAGAGAGTCTAGTGCTGCCCAGGCTGTGGCCCCCCTCCAAACCCCCGTATTCCGTTGGTTGGGCCCCTGTGTCCTCGCATAAATCAGCACGCTTGGGGACGGGGTCCGGGGAACAGACGCGGGGCTCTCGAGACGCTGAATGACCAGTAGTGGCGATTGGCATTTCCTTTCGGCTTATATGATTCCCCTTCTCTCGCTTCCTCCTCTCCAATTCCACGCCAGAAAACACTTACAGATTAAAAACACTGTTTAAAAAACACAGCTCGGTCATTAAAATGCTTACAAGCAATAGGCACCATTGAAATACACAGCTCGAGTTATTAAAATATTTATAAAACTAAAAAGACCTTAAAACACTCTTAAACACCAGAGAGTTGCTAAAATATTTAAGCGTTTAGAACCAAAAACTCATTAAATGTGAAAATTGTTACATTTAAATTCAAATCTGACAGTTGTGGCTCACAGAACTTCAGTGTACAAAATAGTGACAATGTTACAAGCATCACTGGAGAGCATTTGTAAATTTTTGTTTCTATATACTATAATTCTATATATACTACTGATTAAAAAAAAACTTTATAAATAAAATGTAAACGGAATTAGTTAATTCGCTTTTTTAACTTTAAAAATAAAAAATAAAACTTACATGTACTAGTCTTTTTTTTTTTTAATCACTATTTATAGTAAGGTGGGACGATGCAATAACTGGGGATTAAAACTTGTCTATAGACGAGCTGATGAGGTTTAAATTCCCTTTTTGTTTTAGTAACTTCATTCGTTCTAGGCGCGTCCTACTTGCTACATACAAAACTATTTTTAAATTATCAATAAAAACCTTAGTTGTGCCTTCTGTGATATGTAAAGCATTAAAAAAAAACGTTTTAAACGCCAAACTTCCGAACCCAAGGCAAGTCACATCAAAGAAGAAATAAAAACAACACAAAACTAGCTGCGATGCGCTACACAACACAGCACGCACGTGCGTTGTGTTTATGATTAATACAGTTAATAAATAAAGTATAGAAATAGGAGAAAGCAGCTGGTTATCACACACTTCCGTGAACCGCTAGCGTTAGCTCCCAGCTACACAAAAACACACAAATACCTCCCATATTGTCTGTCTACCGCTCTTCTAACACAGAGATATGCTCTGTAAAAACACGCCTTACTTTTCCGGACAGAGTTTAACGGATTTAAATCACATTTAGAGTGAAACCATGGAGATGTATTAGCTTGTGTTAGCAGTGAATGTCGCGCTGGCTTTAGTCCACAATCTGCCTTTAGTCTTACAAAACTACCACAAATAAAGCCCTGGTCGTAATTTAAAACCCCAGGGCCACATGTCCTGAACAGGCCGCTCATCGCTAATGAATCTGCCTGGGTTATGACAAACATTTATATTTATAAACTGTGTTTTGTGGCGAACAGTGAGAGCTGAAGCGTTCTAAAGTCACTAATTATATTTACTTCAGTGGAAAACCGGCGAAAAAAGCTCTTTTCCCCACTCCTCCCACTCAAAGAAACGCGTGTACATATTAAATATGAAATAAAAAGCGGAACTCACCCGGAGCTGTGTGTTATGAAGTGTTTTTGAGCTGATCTTTTGGCGTGGTGCTCCTACGCTCAGACGGCGTCAGTAAGAAATAATGTGACAGACCATCAGCGCGATTTCACAGCTCCAGCACAGCAGGCCAGAGCAGCCGAGCACAGACTAGAGCCACTGTCAGGCGTCCACGCACCCGAATAATGAAGAAGAAAATGAGTTGCGCCTAAGGCTCTCAATCTCAAATTATACATATATGAGGCCCACTTCACAGTTCAACTGAAATGAGAGACAAACGCCCCTATCTAATAAATGAAATCCTTCGGAAAAACAATGAAAACATCCACTGGTAAGCCATTGCCATTTCTACACAATTTTTAACTTACATAGCAACTTAAGATGTCTGTGTGTGTGTGTGTGTGTGGACAGATCGATCATTGTGGCTAGATCATTGTGGCTAACGGTTTCAATGTCTGTAGCATTTTTGCAATTTGGTGTCTCAAACTTGTAAATGTATTCCTATGTAGGTTTATTCTACAAATAAAAGTTGTTAAGAGAGTATTTTAGAAATATTATTTACTATGGCTACTTATCCCTAAACAGTGTAATTAATGTACAAACAGTGCTGTTGTTACAACATTTCCCGCTATAAGATAAGAAACATTTTCATTCAAACAGCAAATAATAGTGACAGTTATTTTACCCCTGTATTTCTATTGTATTTAAATTTAGCCTACTTATTACTGCTTGATTAATGATTTAAAGAGGAATGCTGCAAATCAAATAATTACCATCTCCAGATTTAGCCTATAAAATTTTAGACTGAAAACTTTTCTTTAGCACTTTCACTTAGTTGGTTTTCTTCTTTACTCTTCTTGTCCAACTGTAGGCAACATTATTTTTTATTTTTATTTATGTCCTTAACTGTTTATCTTGTGTATTTTGTTTGTTATGTGTTTTTTCCTCATTGTTTGCATTTCCATTTCACTTTATCCATCTTTAATGGCATAAATTTAAAATAAAAATAAAGTTATAAAATAGTTATTTCTTTATCTATTTACCTAATATAATAATAATAATAATAATAATAATAATAATAATAATAATAATAATAATAATAATAATAATAATAATAATAATAATAATAATAATAATAATAATAATAATAATAATAATAATAATAATAATAATGAGATGGCTGATATTTGTGACTATATTCTGATTGAATACTCCACAAATACAGTGTTCAATCAGTCCAACACTGTTCTAAATAACAATAAATGCAGCAAATGTCAATAAATATATGGGGAAGAGCCAGTAGCGGTCTTCACCCCCTATCTTGTCAGATGTTGTCAAAACACAACTATACTTAGGCCAAAGACCATGTTCCAGCCAAATATGGGACAACATGAAATCTCAACAGTAAGAAAATTCTTGTTTTTCTTGTAAGAAAAATATTGTCTTTTTTACACCTCCAAGTTGAAATGAGACCCATAACCCAAAATTAGACTGGTGGTTTAAGGCTGTCTTACCTGCTCCGGAGCTTCTGTGCATTCCAGGTCCTGTGTGTCTGTGGGCACCTGGGGAAAGCATGTTCCCGGGAGGGCGCAGGTGTTCCATGTGTCCATGAGTAGCTCCGAGCTGCTGTTGGTGGTGGTGATGGCTTAGTCCTCCAGCTGGACTTAGCGCACCGCCACCACTCCCAGCATTACCGTTCGAGTTAGATAATCCACCGTGGTAAAATCCAGACCGCGAGCGTGATCGAGTCCTGGGGGGCTCCATAATCACTGGATGTGGGTGATGATGGTGGTGGTGGTGGTGGAAAGGGGAAGTGGGAGGTGAATGAGACACCGCAGAGGAGCTCTCAAGCGCTCCAGAGAGTCTAGTGCTGCCCAGGCTGTGGCCCCCCTCCAAACCCCCGTATTCCGTTGGTTGGGCCCCTGTGTCCTCGCATAAATCAGCACGCTTGGGGACGGGGTCCGGGGAACAGACGCGGGGCTCTCGAGACGCTGAATGACCAGTAGTGGCGATTGGCATTTCCTTTCGGCTTATATGATTCCCCTTCTCTCGCTTCCTCCTCTCCAATTCCACGCCAGAAAACACTTACAGATTAAAAACACTGTTTAAAAAACACAGCTCGGTCATTAAAATGCTTACAAGCAATAGGCACCATTGAAATACACAGCTCGAGTATTTATAAAATTTATAAAACTAAAAAGACCTTAAAACACTCTTAAACACCAGAGAGTTGCTAAAATATTTGAACCAAAAAAACCAAAAACTCATTAAATGTGAAAATTGTTACATTTAAATTCAAATCTGACAGTTGTGGCTCACAGAACTTCAGTGTACAAAATAGTGACAATGTTACAAGCATCACTGGAGAGCATTTGTAAATTTTTGTTTCTATATACTATAATTCTATATATACTACTGATTAAAAAAAAACTTTATAAATAAAATGTAAACGGAATTAGTTAATTCGCTTTTTTAACTTTAAAAATAAAAAATAAAAGTTACATGTACTAGTCTTTTTTTTTTTAAATCACTATTTATAGTAAGGTGGGACGATGCAATAACTGGGGATTAAAACTTGTCTATAGACGAGCTGATGAGGTTTAAATTCCCTTTTTGTTTTAGTAACTTCATTCGTTCTAGGCGCGTCCTACTTGCTACATACAAAACTATTTTTAAATTATCAATAAAAACCTTAGTTGTGCCTTCTGTGATATGTAAAGCATTAAAAAAAAACGTTTTAAACGCCAAACTTCCGAACCCAAGGCAAGTCACATCAAAGAAGAAATAAAAACAACACAAAACTAGCTGCGATGCGCTACACAACACAGCACGCACGTGCGTTGTGTTTATGATTAATACAGTTAATAAATAAAGTATAGAAATAGGAGAAAGCAGCTGGTTATCACACACTTCCGTGAACCGCTAGCGTTAGCTCCCAGCTACACAAAAACACACAAATACCTCCCATATTGTCTGTCTACCGCTCTTCTAACACACCTAACGCAGAGATATGCTCTGTAAAAACACGCCTTACTTTTCCGGACAGAGTTTAACGGATTTAAATCACATTTAGAGTGAAACCATGGAGATGTATTAGCTTGTGTTAGCAGTGAATGTCGCGCTGGCTTTAGTCCACAATCTGCCTTTAGTCTTACAAAACTACCACAAATAAAGCCCTGGTCGTAATTTAAAACCCCAGGGCCACATGTCCTGAACAGGCCGCTCATCGCTAATGAATCTGCCTGGGTTATGACAAACATTTATATTTATAAACTGTGTTTTGTGGCGAACAGTGAGAGCTGAAGCGTTCTAAAGTCACTAATTATATTTACTTCAGTGGAAAACCGGCGAAAAAAGCTCTTTTCCCCACTCCTCCCACTCAAAGAAACGCGTGTACATATTAAATATGAAATAAAAAGCGGAACTCACCCGGAGCTGTGTGTTATGAAGTGTTTTTGAGCTGATCTTTTGGCGTGGTGCTCCTACGCTCAGACGGCGTCAGTAAGAAATAATGTGACAGACCATCAGCGCGATTTCACAGCTCCAGCACAGCAGGCCAGAGCAGCCGAGCACAGACTAGAGCCACTGTCAGGCGTCCACGCACCCGAATAATGAAGAAGAAAATGAGTTGCGCCTAAGGCTCTCAATCTCAAATTATACATATATGAGGCCCACTTCACAGTTCAACTGAAATGAGAGACAAACGCCCCTATCTAATAAATGAAATCCTTCGGAAAAACAATGAAAACATCCACTGGTAAGCCATTGCCATTTCTACACAATTTTTAACTTACATAGCAACTTAAGATGTCTGTGTGTGTGTGTGTGTGTGGACAGATCGATCATTGTGGCTAGATCATTGTGGCTAACGGTTTCAATGTCTGTAGCATTTTTGCAATTTGGTGTCTCAAACTTGTAAATGTATTCCTATGTAGGTTTATTCTACAAATAAAAGTTGTTAAGAGAGTATTTTAGAAATATTATTTACTATGGCTACTTATCCCTAAACAGTGTAATTAATGTACAAACAGTGCTGTTGTTACAACATTTCCCGCTATAAGATAAGAAACATTTTCATTCAAACAGCAAATAATAGTGACAGTTATTTTACCCCTGTATTTCTATTGTATTTAAATTTAGCCTACTTATTACTGCTTGATTAATGATTTAAAGAGGAATGCTGCAAATCAAATAATTACCATCTCCAGATTTAGCCTATAAAATTTTAGACTGAAAACTTTTCTTTAGCACTTTCACTTAGTTGGTTTTCTTCTTTACTCTTCTTGTCCAACTGTAGGCAACATTATTTTTTATTTTTATTTATGTCCTTAACTGTTTATCTTGTGTATTTTGTTTGTTATGTGTTTTTTCCTCATTGTTTGCATTTCCATTTCACTTTATCCATCTTTAATGGCATAAATTTAAAATAAAAGCTGAAGGGGAAACGCGTGAATAATTTACAAATGTTAGATGCTTCTTCAATTTATCTTGACAACTCGTGTAAACTGCCTCCATTCACTTAAATATCCCCTGCACTTTTTCGATTTATGTAAACGTTTGATTTGCTTCGCCTGTAGTTGTTAACACGGGCCATTCTCTAGGGCTTGTTGGACATTTAAACCTGATCACGCCTCTTGTTGGCCAGTAGCAATAGTGTGGACATGTAAGTCGACCAAGATAAAACAAGGATTTTAAGAAATTGACAAAAGTCTGTTGTTTACTTTTAAAAAACACGATTCTAGATTAACTTCTCTTAGTCTTGGATTGATGTAATTTAGTTTTGAGGATCAAATGTATGTCAAAGTGTAGTAGTACTAGTATGTCCTTAAAAGGGGGCTGCTTTTTAACCTTTTTTCATGCATTTTTCTTCAAGAAGTCTTCAATGAGTCACATAGGAGCTGAGATGATGAGCGTGTATGTGGGGGTGTGAGTCCCATTTCCAAATCCCACCTTGACACACTGTTTTTTATCTCACTTTCTTTGAAAAACAGGCTCACATGTGAGTCATATGCTTCCCAGAAAGCATTTTATGCCTGTCCTATTACCTCTTTATTTGTAAAGAGTAAGATCTTTCCCAGTTACGTTGAAACACACATAGAAAAGATAATACACTTATAGTAGGTGTGTTCTGTAGTGATAATTTAAAGATTGGGCGAGAGATGGCAGCAAGAGGGGCTGCTTTGAAAGGAAATATGGGGGAGTGATAGAGAGAGGGATAGGGGGATGGGGAGAGAGAGGATGGGGGTAGGGAGGTGTGTGAGAGTGTGTGTAAGGGGATGGGGGGGGGCTCGGCCAATAGGCCCTCTTATTGGTTTGTTCAAATGGTGGGGGAGGGGCACCCAGCATACACCAGCTGTATGAGGAGAGAGGAGAAACAAAGGGTGAGATGGCGAGGGTGGGGGGGCATAGCGTACGTTTCCTCACTAATATTCAGGGATAATTAAAATTCAGGCAGGGCTGATGATTTAAAATGCTGATACGCTCAAATTAAAAATTAACATGCGCTCGGATTCTGATCTAATGCAATATTAAACATGGTGAAAAACTTGCTTTTAAGTATACAGCTCTTTTATTAACACTTGATAAATATTTTACAGTAGTTTCATGTTTTCAATTGTTACACTGTGCCCATTCCCAGCACTCTATTTCCTTAACCTTGACCAGGCAGAGTTTATTCATCAAGAGATCTTTGTAATGCAGTGAAATGTGTATATGCACATAAGCCAGAGGAAGCTGTGCTTTGCACTTTTTCAGACCGATGAGCTTTGTAAAAATCGACGCGTTTCAAAAAGGCGGGGCATAGAGGAGAAACAATAATGTACAGTATGTGGAAAATAATGTGTTTTTTTTTACTTTAAACCGCATAAACACATTTCATTACACCAAATACACAAAATAATGTTCTTTTTAGCAGCATCATATGACCCCTTTAAAGGACAAAGGAATTACTGGAACCCTCTCAAACCAGTGTGACTAGTCTCAAAAAAGAGAGCGAGCGAGCGAGACCGAGAGAGAGGAAGAGAGCTGGGTGAGAATGAGCGAGAGAAAGAAGGAAAAAAACACAGGAAATGAGAGAGGGAGAAGGGAGGAGAGCGGCCGGCCTCCTTGCATTTAAGCCAAACCAAATCTGAGGGAATTGGCATTGGCTGCTTCGCATGAGAACCGAGAGGAAAAACTATAAGACAGAAAAAGGTTGAAGAGAAATGCCAAGAATGCAAAGGCAAGAATCAACACATTTAAGAGTCTTTCGTTCTGCTGGCTGACTCACCCTCCCTTCTGAATGCAATTATAAACTAGCACATTTTCACACTGTAAGCTGAAAGCCGGTTTTGATTAAGATGCGTCAACTTGGGTGTTGCTAGTCAGCATTAATTAGTGGAAGACCTGCTTTTAATCACCTCTGCGGGCCTGTAAACATAAAAACACGTCTACTAAGCCTAAAAGTAAGTTTTATAGTTGTTCCTCAAAAATGGTGCATTCTGGTATAGCAGCTGGGATGTCTTAAGCTGTCCTTGAATAGTTAGACTTCACCAGTTGGCTGGGACAGATGAGTTTACTGATTGGGAATCGCTGTGATGTCTTTTGGAGTAGAGATAGTGGGATTCTGGTCTAGTCGTCCCGTGCTGCATCTTCCCTGTTAACATCAGAGATCGAATGTGTTTGCCAAGTTTCTGGTACGTCGGGTGTAGAATCGCTGTCTGCTTTTAAGTCTCTTGGCCCATGGATGTCATGCCAAAACCTACTGAGACTTACAAACATTATACATCACACACATGGCAGCTTGTCTCAGGCCTGCGGCTCTGGAACTTAACATGCCACATACTGTTCACATAAACATGCTTTATGACAGGTTATTAATGCTTGTCAGTCTTGTATGCACTGGGTTTTAAACACAAAAGCCCATAACTGCAAAACCTCTACAAATACTAATCATGATCTTCTAGTCAGATGCACGCTAACAGTAAGTTTGGAATATGATTTTGCAGTTTTTTAAAATATTTTTGAAAGAAGTCTCTTATGCTCACCAAAGCTGCATTTATTTGAACAAAAATACAGTAAAATTAGAAATAATATGAAAACATATTAAAATTTAAAATCCAGTCTCACGTGGTCCTTCAGAAGTCATACTAATATGCTGAAAATTCAGCTTTGCCGTCACAGGAATAAATACATTTTTAAAATTACACTCATATAGAAAACTGTTCTTTTTTGTAATAATATTTCACAATATTATTTTGTTTACTGTATTTTTTGGTAAAATAAATACAGTCTTGGTGAGCATATAAGAGACAACATTAAAAAATCTTAATATTCCAAACTTTCGACCAGTAGAGTAACTCTTTGAGTTGATTCTTTTCATGGATCATTCAAAAAGACTCAGGAGTTAGCTTTTTGAATCAATCAAAATTCTTTGTTGAATTAAGTCACAGAATTGGTTAGAGCGGCTATAATCAATTATAGAAGTTCAGTTACTTCAATATAACTATTAGGCTGCTCTCCTCTGCAAGAAAGCAAAAAAATATATATTCTCTATTTATCTATACACCTCAAAATTCTTTATTCATGTCTATTCTCATTTGTATAGTTATGCTAGATAAGAGTAATGCAATGAAATTAATAAGTAGTAGGCCTTTCAATAATAATAAAGCAATATCAACTAAAAGAGAATAATTTTTTTAAGTTTTAATTTATTTATTGTAGTTCTAGACGGTCCCTGGGATAAAAAATTTGGGAACCCCTGTACTACTGTACACTCCTAAAGTCTTGTTTTCCTGCATACTATATTATTCACATTTTCACAAAGGTCTAATACAAAAAGGGGGGTTAATATTTAGAATATTTGAATGTGTAGTAACACAGTCAGCATTTTGTAATAATATTTCACTGACACTGCTTACCCAGATGCATCTGACTCACTTTGTCCCACAGCTACCATTTTGGGATGCTTCTTTTAATAATTCATGGCTAATCTTTAGCCAAATAATTTACATGTTCTCTTTTAATTGGCAATTCACCAATATAATGTATAATGTATATTTTTAGTCCTGAATAAATCTGCTTTGACCTAAGATTAGTCTTATGTGTCATGTAGAAAATATACTTTGAAGTGCAAACAACTGTTTTCATGTGCATCTGGGCAGCTGTATGTGGTAAGTACTTTCTAAATATGTATTCACATGGCAGAAACTGTCCAGAGTTTGCATGATTAAGAGGGCGACACTCTTACCCCACTTTCCCCTACTCTTATTCTATCCCCTCTCCTCCATTTCTCAGCCAGAAAGAAGAGGATTTAGGCTAGTTTGTCAGAGCCAAACCAAACCAGCATGAAAAAGGACAGAAAGAGAAGCCCTCCCTTCCTCTAACCCTGTTTTGCTCTTCTCTGTGTAGTTTGGCAGTGTGTGTGTGTGTGTGTGTGTGTGTGTGTGTGTGTGTGTGTGCGGTCTGTGTGAACAAGCACTCATGTGGACAGGGCTCTGACTCTGATGTTTGGTGAAGTTCCCAGTTAGGCTTGATGGGAAATGTTTTTATCCCTCACTGAATGAAGTTGGTTCAGTATACACAAGACTGTCGAGCAACCATTGGACCAAATGCTGAGAAGAGACACTCACCTGTCCAACAGAAACACACTTTAGTTAACCCTCTGTGTACCTGTGGTACTTGTGGAACTACACTACCTATTTTTAATGTTTTTTTTTTTAAAGGCTGCATTTATTTGATCAAAAATACAGTAATATTGTGAAATATTATTACAATGTGCAATATTTTCTATTTATTTTAATATATTTTAAAATGTAATTTATTCCATTTTGGAGACGTGCTGAAATCGCGTTTGGTCTCGTACTGTATCGCGTACCTTGTCAGTGTTGTGCGCTTTGCTTGGCCATTTGTTGTGATAAACAGGAAAGTGTGTTCAAGCGCCAGCAAAACAGTGTAAAGAAATATTCTTTGTGAGAAGCAGTCAATCAGCAGAAGTTAAAAGCTTGTAAGTGTATTTATTTCTTGTCTCAGTGTTTAGCGCAGTTGTCGTTGCTAGGAAACGCTTGTTTTGTTTACTGTGGAGACGTGCTGAAATCGCGTTTGGTCTCGTACTGTATCGCGTACCTTTTATTATATATACAGTGGGTACGGAAAGTATTCAGACCCCCTTACATTTTTCACTCTTTGTTATATTGCAGCCATTTGCTAAAATCATTTAAGTTAATTTTTTTTCCTCATTAATGTACACACAGCATCCCATATTGACAGAAAAACACAGAATTGTTGACATTTTTGCAGATTTATTAAAAAAGAAAAACTGAAATATCATATGGTCCTAAGTATTCAGACCCTTTGCTCAGTATTTAGTAGAAGCATCCTTTTGATCTAATACAGCCATGAGTCTTTTTGGGAAAGATGCAACAAGTTTTTCACACCTGGATTTGGGGATCCTCTGCCATTCCTCCTTGCAGATCCTCTCCAGTTCTGTCAGGTTGGATGGTAAACGTTGGTGGACAGCCATTTTTAGGTCTCTCCAGAGATGCTCAATTGGGTTTAAGTCAGGGCTCTGGCTGGGCCATTCAAGAACAGTCACAGAGTTGTTGTGAAGCCATTCCTTCGTTATTTTAGCTGTGTGCTTAGGGTCATTGTCTTGTTGGAAGGTAAACCTTCGGCCCTGTCTGAGGTCCTGAGCACTCTGGAGAAGGTTTTCGTCCAGGATATCCCTGTACTTGGCTGCATTCATCTTTCCCTCGATTGCAACCAGTCGTCCTGTCCCTGCAGCTGAAAAACACCCCCACAGCATGATGCTGCCACCACCATGCTTCACTGTTGGGACTGTATTGGACAGGTGATGAGCAGTGCCTGGTTTTCTCCACACATACCTCTTAGAATTAAGGCCAAAAAGTTCTATCTTGGTCTCATCAGACCAGAGGATCTTATTTCTCACCATCTTGGAGTCCTTCGGGTGTTTTTTAGCAAACTCCATGCGGGTTTTCATGTGTCTTGCACTGAGGAGAGGCTTCCGTCGGGCCACTCTGCCATAAAGCCCCGACTGGTGGAGGGCTGCAGTGATGGTTGACTTTCTACAACTTTCTCCCATCTCCCGACTGCATCTCTGGAGCTCAGCCACAGTGATCTTTGGGTTCTTCTTTACCTCTCTCACCAAGGCTCTTCTCCCCCGATAGCTCAGTTTGGCCAGACGGCCAGCTCTGGGAAGGGTTCTGGTCGTCCCAAACGTCTTCCATTTAAGGGTTATGGAGGCCACTGTGCTCTTAGGAACCTTAAGTGCAGCAGAAATTTTTTTGTAACCTTGGCCAGCTCTGTGCCTTGCCACAATTCTGTCTCTGAGCTCTTCAGGCAGTTCCTTTGACCTCATGATTCTCATTTGCTCTGACATGCACTGTGAGCTGTAAGGTCTTATATAGACAGGTGTGTGGCTTTCTTAATCAAGTCCAATCAGTATAATCAAATACAGCTGGACTCAAATGAAGGTGTATAACCATCTCAAGGATGATCAGAAGAAATGGGCAGCACCTGATTTAAATATATGAGTGTCACAGCAAAGGGTCTTAATACTTAGGACCATGTGATATTTCTGTTTTTCTTTTTTAATAAATCTGCAAAAATGTCAACAATTCTGTGTTTTTCTGTCAATATGGGGTGCTGTGTGTACATTAATGAGGAAAAAAAATTAACTTAAATGATTTTAGCAAATGGCTGCAATATAACAAAGAGTGAAAAATTTAAGGGGGTCTGAATACTTTCCGTACCCACTGTATATACACCTTGCTACGTGTACTGCGTTAGGCTAACCGAGACTTGTCATTTGCACTTATATATTGTTGCTCTTTTGTTAGTTTTGACTGCTTTTATTGGATAAAATCGTCTGCTAAATGACTAAATAAATAAATAAAAATAAAAATTCCTGTGATGATAAAGCTGAATGTTCAGCAGTCATTACTTCAGTCTTCAGTGTCACATTATACGTCAAAAATCATTAATTTGCTGATTTGGTGTTCAAGAAATATTTTTTATGAATGTTGAAAACAGTTGTGTTATTTTTATTAATTTGTTTTATTTAATTTTTTATTATTTTTTGTGAAAACTTATACTTTTTTCCAGGATTCATTGATGAATACAAAGTTCAAAAGAACAGCATTTATTTGAAATGGATGCAGCATCATGCAAATGCAGACATTTTCAGTTGCCGACAACATATAAAATATGCTTCGGCTATGATGAATGTATAACAAAAGTGTCCGTCAACATGCCAGCTTCTATGAGACAACTGCTCCATGTAAAATAAAACAGCTTTTTTTTAAACTACTTCTTGAAATCTTCATCCCATGTAAATGCACATGATTTCAAAAATATTTTACTGAGAAAAAATATAGGATAGGAAAAAAAGTAGTGAGTGCACCTCTAAAAGCTGCCCTTTTATTGCCTTTTTTAAAGGGGTCATGAGGCTGGATCATAAATGATTCGCACGAACATAGACGCATTTAGATCGGGGGAGCATTCCCTTCAGAAACTAACATAATCCACTGCATCTTCAGCGGCTCAGATGTCGGGAGTAAATGACGACTGCTGTTCATTATTACATCCAACAACAGAACACCTCAATCGCTTAGGAGTCATTCTTGTCTACATCTGCTCCAGCGGGGAAACAATGGCGGTCTGATGACAGTCACTCAGGGCAAGATTTTAGTAGATAAAAAAAAAAACACTGGGTGGATTTTTATCATTATAGGGTGGTTGTGTACACACACTGCCAAAACACATTTCAGTTCAAACAACTTGTAAAAGTGCATGTAGCATCCTATGACCCCTTTAAATACTCCAACAATGCAACATATAATTGTTTTAAATAGTGACAAAGTGAAGGCAACACATAGGCTACATTCATAGACAAAAAGCATTAGAATCTGAATTTACAAAATCTATACATTTTCAGTTGCAGCTGAGCATTTACTAGGCTATTATATGTATAAAAAAATCACATGCGGGAATTCCACATTGAATTGTTCAGACACGCAGACCATAACAAAGCTCGTCCTATTTAAATGAAATCTATGTGTTTTCCCTTCCAGCTCACACATTGTGGAGGAGTAGTGTGTATGTGTATAAATCATGCTAAACTGAGGGCAATAGTGCATTGCAGCTCGAGCCAGACTCTTATTCATCCTTTATATCTCAACACGCACATACACAAAACACGCTCTCAGTCTCGGTTTCAATGATTCTCCTTCTCACAGTTTTCTGTGCTCATCCAATCAAGCGCCTTTCGGTGATGTCATCGCTCTCTCTGTCTGTGCGGCAGCAGTTTTGGGTTTCTCCTAAACTCCCGTTCTCCCACACTGGAGCTTTTTAATCTCTTGGATGGAGAGAAAGAGGATGAAAAAGGGCGTGCGGACAGATCGAGGGGTTGAGAAGCGGCGACCATGACAACCTATGAAATCCGAGCGGCTGACATCTGTGTCGCTCTCGTTCTCTCTGTCCCTCTCAGTCTCCCTGTCTGTTGTTCCTTTGACTCGCATCCAGCAAACAAGCCACAAGCTTTCATTTCATAACCGACTCTGACAAGTCTGATGACCTCACACGGCCCTCAGCATCATCTTTGATTGCAAACCGCAACGACTGACCACAGCAGAAGTGTGAAGTGTCTTTAAAACAGCAAGACTGACTTCAGTCCAAGCCCGCTATGACAGACTCATCCTATCACAGCACCCACACACACTTCTGACCAACATTTTCCTCCTCTCTGTCGTCTGACTGTTCGAACTGAGTGTATTTTCTTTTGAAATCATTTCTTGCTTCCTGTCGCTGCACCTCTTGCCACATCCTTTGAGGCTGTCACAGTTGAGAGGCTCACATATTTCCTGCATCTCAACATCTCACGCATCAAAAACTTTTAGAGATCTGCTACAACCATGGTGAGCTTCTGTCCTATATGTGGGAAGCCTGTTTATTTTGGTGAGTGGCATCTGGGGTCGGAGGGATACAACTTTAAAATGCTTAAAACATACTGATTAAGATGATTTTGAGGTTTTATGTAGTTATCAACACTGAAAAACAGAAATGTAGTGCGTGGAGCTGCTGCATGTTTTGTGTTTAGCTGCAAAAAACACAGATCAGCTTCTGTTTTGGCCTGAAAGTGTCCATTCTGACTTGCTGTTGTGGTATTTCTGTAGCATTTGGATTATGTTGTACCCAGGTTGTGTGTTTGCATGTATAGTTCTGTGATAACATCTTGTGTTAACTGCAGAGTGTTGTAGAAAGAGGTGTTAATGTAGTTATCAACACTGAAAAACATCAATGTAAAGCACTGAGCCGCTGCATTCGTGTTTAGCTGCAAAACTTCAGATAAGGTTCTGTTTTGACTCAAAAGTGCTCATTGTTTTGACTTGCTGTTGTGCTATTTCAGTTGTATTCAGATTATATTGTGCTCAAGTTGTGTGTTCTCATGTCTAGTTGTGTGATAACGTCTTATATTAGCAGCAGAGTGTTGTAGCAGAGCATGCTAACTTCAAATTAGCTTTAGTTTCTGCCTTTACGCTAGGTAAAACAAACTAGTTGTTGTGTAACCAAGTTTGTGAATGCCTTTGTGCTGCATTAATCAGTCTGCAGTTTCCTAACCGCCATCAGCGCCTCACGACATCACAAGAGCACAGGAAGTGGAATAGGCCAGAGCGAGAGAGGCTTGACTGTTTAAATTGGCAGATAGCAACGCAGAAACCTATGGACACTTGAAGAAAGTTGAGAATTTGGCCAGAAAAACCCTGTAGGTGCCAGTCGGCTTTCAGCATCAGGACTGAAGAAAAAAGCTCTCTAGACTGCAGGCAGTTGTTGGTTCTGCCAGAAAGAGAAAAGCTGTCCCAAGGTGTTGGTAGGAGGTTCAGTTTTAGTCTGATCCTGGTTCAATCTAGAGGTTTCCTGTCCAATGGTTAAGGTCAGGGTTTCAGTAGGAGGGCTCGTGCTGGGCCGCATGAAAGGGTAATATCTACATAGAACTGAGAATAGGAATGCAGTTTAAAATAAATGTGGAATCGAAAGATTGAGGAAAGTGTGAAATCTATGTTCAGATTCTTGTTTTCTTTATTAAAGGAGAGCGCGTTTAAAACGAATATAATTATTCTGTTGTTGTTTTTTTAACAACAGAAAATAATTTTGACCCATCCCTCAATATGTTAAAAAAAAGAAAGAAAGATGTGTTTACTTTACAGTATTGCACATTCAATAGACGTCTGAGGCAAATCTACAGAACCACAAATAAATTTTATAACAATACTTGCGAAGAGAGGGACAACTTTAAATTCTGCCATTTTGTCACTTCAGAGGATGAGCAAGAATAATTCAGTTTAAAAAAATATATATATTTTTAAGGAAAAACATGCAAAAAAGAGCAAGTGAAGTTAAAGGGATAGTTCACCCCAAAATAAAAATTCTGTCATTAATTACTCACCCTCATGTCGTTCCAAACCCTTAAGACCTTTGTTCATCTTCGGAACACAAATTAAGATATTTTTGATGAAATCGGAGAGCTCTCTAACCCTGCATAGACAGCAGTGCAACTGAAATGTTCCCAGAATCAGCGTTGTTTACGTTTAGGGGAAAGCGCGCATGTGTTGTGGTAATCTCCAAAATGGCGGAATACAGTAACTCTCCCCGAGTTACTGTATTCCGCCATTTTGGAGATTACCACGACACATGCGCGCGCTTTCCCCTAAACGTTGGGGATTGAAGAATTGTTGAATAAAGGATGTTATTTTTGTTTTCTTTGTGCACAAAAAGTATTCTCGTAGCTTTGCAAAATTGAAGTTGAGCCACTGATGTCACATGGACTGTTTTACCGATGCCCTCCTTACTACGTTTCTGGGTCTGGGAACATTTCAGTTGTGCAGGGAGAAATCTCTGTCTCAGATTTCATCAAAAATATCTTCATTTGTGTTCCGAAGATGAACGGAGTTCTTACGGGTTTGGAACGACATGAGGGTGAGTAATTAATGACAGAATTTTCATTTTTGGGTGAACTAACCCTTTGAAATATGATGAGACAGAAAAGTCAGTATTGAGTTCGTATATGTTGGTATAACGGTAAAAACAGTATAACAATAAAAGCAAAATAGAAATATAAAAATGCAAAAGAATTATAAAAAAATATAAAAATAACGAAATTACTCAAATTTGCACCTTTTGAATCTTAAATTATAAAAATAAAAGCGTATTCAAAATATTAATAAACACTATAATGATATATAAATAGTATAATATTACTGATTCGAATTTCCAAATTTATTTAGGTAAGTAAAAACATGTTTTACTGTTGTTGACTAATTCACACAACTATGAAAGCCTGTTTCTGCCATGGAATAATTTTTTTTAAATCTTTTTTTCTCCCAATTTTGAGTTTTCCTCTCACAATTCTGAGAAGTCAGTTTTGCAAGAAAAGTGCAATTGATTTCATTCTGCGGCTTCCATACAAAACTCACATAAACAAACCCCCGCATACACTTATCTCATGATTTTTAACAGCTCCCTTGACTCTTACCAAACTAACTCCATCTTCAGTAAACACACCTGGCTGATTGCTTAACCTTTGACCTTTGATTCATGCAGGTGAGAAGAAGAGGTCATTGGGACGGGATTATCACCCGTTGTGCTTGAAGTGTCACAAGTGTAAAAGACAGCTAAATGCCGGCCAGCATGCAGAGGTATATATATGATTACTTTGTCATATATGCCATATATGTTGCCTTTTAATGTCTTTTAATGTTTTTACATGTCTATGCAGCACGATGAGAAGCCATACTGCACTAACTGCTACATGAGAGATTTTGGACCCAGAGGTGAGAGCAAATGACATTTGTTTTTTGTTTTTTTTCTAAATATAATATAATATCATCAATGTTTTTTCTTTTGTGCAGGTAGCCGAAAACCTGTTGCTCGGACCTTTAACACAGCAGCTTCTTAAGAGGGGTCTTGCAGTCTTGAGAAACACACTGGATCTGCTTTTTCTCTTACAGTATCTGCTTTACACTGCCACACACAGCAAACCACTGTTAAATACTGCCAAGTTGATCTCTCCTTACCACAGAATAAAACACAACTCCACCCTTATGATTCCATTCAGCATAAATGACCAGAATCAACAGCCATCCACGTTGGCATTCTCTCAGGGAAATGCGCTACTTCGTGTATTTAAATCATTTGCCTTGATCTCACAGTTAAGGCACCTAAATATTGTACATTATTTTTTAATTGAGTTGTATCTTATTCTTTAGAATGGGAGATGAGAAAATATCAAACTGTATGGTGAAACGAATGTTGGTGTAGGAAGGCTGTTATGTACAAGCATCGTGTGTTTTTGATTTCAAGACTCTGTATACCATTAATTAATTGATTAACTTGAAACACAATGTAAATTTTTTTTCTGTTCTATTATTGTTTGTTCTTTTCTGGGATTTTGTGGATCAGAGGCTATAAAACAAAGAGTTTCTTAACCAGGCAGCAAAAGTATCTACAAAGCAAAAATGACAATAATTAATCATTGTGTCTTTTTAATTAGAAGCAGAAGCTTGCGTCCCAAACCTCATGGCGCATAAGTGATGGCTTTATCAGTTTTGCTAATTCAGGAAGAATACATATTTGATTTGATGATTTTATCTGTTTTTTTCTCATTAGTTCATTGAAAAGAAGTGTCACTCAGAGCTGCCAACTAGCGTATTGTCAACTCATTGAATCAGAAGAATAATTTCATGTCTCTTATACTCAAATCCATAAAATAAACTGTAAAAATAATAATGCAATAATTACTATGAATTTTATGGAAAACTTTTTTTCTGTTGAAAATTGCATTTGAATAATTGAAGATTTGTACCTCAAAATGTAACTGCCTACAATTGGAATATAAATTATTGTTTTCATCTCGTCTTAATTTTTGTGTAAAATTATTGTTTTCATCTTGTAAATATCTTTTGTAATTTTGAAATATTTTTACTATTTAAAATAGCTGCTTTCTATTTGAATATATTTTAAAATGTAATTTATTCCTGTGATTTCAAAGCTGAATTTTTAGCATCATTACTCCAGTCACATGATCCTTGAGAAATCATTCTAATATTCTGATTTGCTGCTCAAAAAACATTTATTATTATTAATATCATGCTGAAAACAGCTGAGTAGACTTTTTTTCAGGTTTCCTTGATGAATAGAAAGTTCAGAAGAACAGCATTTATCTGAAATAGAAATCTTTTGTAACATTATAAATGTCTTTATCATCACTTTTGATCAATTTAAATTATCCTTGCTAAATAAAGGTATTAATTTCTATAATTTCTTTCCCAAAAAATTAAATTTATACTGACTCCAAGCTTTTGAATGGTGTCGTGATTACTGCTTTTGCTGTATTTTGGATCAAATAAATGCAGGCTTGGTGAGCAAAAGAGGATTCTTAATTTTTTTTTTACAAATCTTACAGTTCAAAAACTTTTGACTGGTAGTGTATATATATTATAATAAATCAGGAATATATTGCCTATATATACTTATGTAATTATAATAATAATAATTTATAATAATATATTAATAATACTCATGATTATATGCTTATGAAGATGTGTATGTATATATATATGTATATGCAGCCAACAACAACAAAAAAAAAAAATCCACATGCATTCATATCAAGTATGCTTTACAGAAACACCCATCATCTGGAGCCAGAGAGAGAGAAGCCTGGCAAAAGGCTGTGTTCACAAGGCCAATGCAGTCTGCTGGAATGTGTCTGTGTGAGTGTGTGCGAGCTGGCAGCCTTTCTGTAGCAGACCTACTGCTGGATACCTGCTGTTGATCCTGTCAAACTCTCACATGCACACACACACACACACAGGGCCTGTTTCTAGGCATATGTGCATGTGTGAGCACGGGCACGTTCAAGTGCACATATGTGATTAGCTTCATGCATGAGAAAACATTTGCACTGAGGAAGAGCATAAATCAGATGAAGATCCCAGGTTATCATTGTGCTCCTTTTTTTCTTTCAGATTAAGACAGAGAAAAAAATGAAAGAAAGATGGCATGAAGGAGGTGGAGGGATTATTCCAGGGAGCGAGTGAGGGAGGGTGCATGCATGTGTGTAAAGAGGGTTCCCTGCTGCAGCGTGTCTTTGAACCCACCCCCACCTTGACAGGTCACATGGTTTGTGTGATGCCAGCTGTCTCATTTGCATGTGTTTTAACTACACCGCAAATCCATCAGTTGGGAGAGAAAGAGAGAAGGGGCGGAGATACAAAAAGGGGCTGCAGACACACTGGAAGAACTGATTGATGAAGAAAGACAGAGATGCCTTCATTCCTATGCAGGGCTTCAGAGATGTGGAGGTTATTAGATGCCCACCACACCCTCTGAAGGCTCATTTGATATGTGCATGAAGAAGAGGAGGGATCGCCCATGTTACTGGATGAGATGGGTACAGTCACTGTCACTAATATGCATATTGTTTAGTCTAGAATTGGGAGTACATTTCACATCCACAAAAAAGTACAAAAAATAAAAATAAAACAAAAATCGTGCTGGGAAACGATTAATCGCGATTAATCGCATCCAAAATAAAGTTTTTGTGTACATAATATGTATGAGTGTACTGTGTATATTTATTATATATAAATACACCCACATGCATGTATATATTTAAGAAAAATTTTGTTTATATATTAAATATATTTATATATAAATATATAAATGTAAATATTTTCAAAATATATACTGTGTGTGTGTGTGTGTGTGTGTGTGTCTTTCATAATAAATATACACAGTACACACACATATATTATATAAGCAAAAACGTTTATTTTGGATGTGATTAATCGTGATTAATCGTTGCCCAGCACAATTTAAGAAAAATTTTGTTTATATATTAAATATATTTATATATAAATATATAAATGTAAATATTTTCTAAATATATTTTGGATGTGATTAATCGTGATTAATCGTTGCCCAGCACTAAAAAAAATAAAAAAAATAAAAAATTGCATAACATCTCATACAATTACCAAAATTATTGAGGAATAGTTCACCCAAAAATGAAAATTTTACTCACCCTCATGTCGTTCCAAACCTTTATCATTTTCATAGTTGACCTCAGTTAAAGCTGCAGTCCGTAACTTTTTTTGGTGATCCGAAATCAATATTTGAGCAAGTACATAACCAGCCAGTGTTCGAAACTATTGCCTTACTTTAGCCTGATTCACAACGGTTATCTTATAATAATGAGACTGTACAGAAATTGAAATCTACTCAAATTAATTAAAATTAAAATTAACTACATAAAAAATATTGAAATAAGAGGAAACTTATAATAATGTGTTCAAAATGTTCTATTTTCTGAAGAAAGTAGTTAATATAAATATGTACACACACTACATCTCATCAGTGATATGAAATGCGCCCTAAATTATAGAATGACTCATTTATATGCCAATTGCATTGTGGGAGTGGGGGCAGAGTAATGCATATGCATTCATAATATGCATAAATATTATTTTAAATTCATTTTATTCTTCATTGTGAACTGAACACACTTTGCCTCATTGTTCTTGTTAGCTATTAATAGCAATAGCACTGTGCTTAATTATTGTCTTAACTGACTTTTACTGTCTTGAATGTGTTAATAGGCACCCTGAAGCACTTCATAAGACTCGATTTGTGCTTCTGTGGTGGAGGTTTCACAGTCACCCACTCATATCAGCGACAATGCGGATGTAGGAGGCTAATGTCATTGTACTAATCAAAGCCTGGGCTAATAGCTAATGCTATCAAAGAGTGATGAAGCAGTCCATTCATCTTTACAGAGACAGTAGCTCTGGTGAGAGAACTGTGCACTTCAAACAATGTAATGTGAGATCATCAAACACAAAGGCGTGTGGGTATTTTCAACCCTGCAATGTGAGCATGTGGATGTTTTTGTTTGATATGATAATCTCATTGATATGTATGAGATACTGTGAGAAAGGGGAGTGAAGGTCTATGTGTGGAAGGTAACATAACAATAGGCAATGTGATATTAAAGGAAGTCTGTGACATTTTTACATCGCAGGGAATATCAGAGAACTTTTAGATACTGATGACAAAGTAAGATAACAAATATTTTTTTATCAAATTTTGTCATTGCAGTAGTCTGAACAAGGCCTCATATGTAAATATGAAGATCAGAAGTTATAAATCAGAAGTGAAGTTATCAATTACAGAAGCTAGACGCCCCCAAACTCACGCTATTGGTTGAGTCAGTGAAGGCTGGTTTTAATAATGCCACATAGAGAGCACAGTGTTTACACTTTTAAGAGAATTCAACGTATAAATGAACTATTTATAATTGTTGATGCATATTATGCGACTGAAAAAATAACAGGGCCTACTTCCAGCTTTGAGAAACATCGTATCCGGCTCATTGTGTGTAGGAGCTGTTTCAGACATGCTATCGTCGCCCCCTGTTGAAAAATGGTGTTTAGTGCAGTCTCCATCAAAACAATGCTATGATAAGCATACTGCATAGATAGACAAAACATAGCCAGAGAAAACCAATCAGGGGTCACTATATAATGGACAGATGTAAAACGAAATGCTGAATTGTGTGTGATGAATTGTGATGATCAGAATAAGCAAGCCTTCACATTTCATTTAGTAAGTTTTAATTAGATTTTATGATATTTTTACTTAGTCACAATGTTTTTTCTTAATTTAAAAACCACACAAACCCATACAAAGTCCTTACTTATAACGGATATATTCAAATACAGAACACAATAAAATGGCACATTTAAACAACACTTTATATTACACACAACAACATTTTTAATAAAACAGCTACATTTAGAAAGGCTTAAGATGACAATATAAGGCATAAGGCAAAACAAACTGAGGTCAGGAGATACATGGGAAAAAACTGTAAAATGCAACAAAAAGGTGCAACTGTAAACATCGTAAGCAAGCAAAATAATGGTATCTTGTAAATAGTCTGACACACGAACAACATTTAAACCAGTTATAACATGAATATCGAAATATTAACTTGACTTAAGGATAGTTGAAATAATGTTTGCTGTATTTAATTTTCTACATAAGTGATATAAAAGAGGTAAATCATTTTTATTTAAAAAAATAATTTTTTTGGTGCACATGCAGCTGTTTTAAACAGAGCTTAAAAAGTTCAAGGTTCATTTTTTTTTTTTATATATAGCAGTTATTAACTTAAGTTTAATAGTCTAAGTTTGCATGTGCTCAAGTAGTGTTTATTCAAGTTTATACTCGAATGACAGAACAAGATGATGTGAAATATTAATTCATGTTGATGTTTAGTTTGTGAGGTCAACTGTGATATTTAGATCCTCTGTTGGTCAAATTAGTTTTCACAATTTTTAAGTTCAAGTTCAACTTCATGATTAGTATGCAGTAAAACCTGTGCATTTTATTTTCTTTCAAATGCATATGCACTATCATTCAAAAGTTTGGGGTCAGTTTTGAAGAAATTAATATTTTTATTTAGCAACTGCATTCATTTGCTCAAAAGTGACCGTAAAGGCCTTTATAACATTACAAAGATTTTTATAGCAAGCAAGTGCTGTTCTTTTAAACTTTCTATTTATTAGGGGTTTCACAAAATATGTACCATTACGTAGCACAACTGTTTTCAACATTTATGTTATTTGAGTAGCAAATCAGCATTATAGAAAGGTGACACTGAAGACTGGATTAATGCCTGCTGAAAACTCAGCTTTGCATCACAGGAATAAACTACATTTGAAAATATATTATTAAAATAGAAAACAGTTCTTTTAAATGATGGTTTTTACTGTATTTTTGACCAAATAAATGCAGTCTTGCATTTAAAAAAAATCTTTCAGACTCCAGAATGGTAGTGTAAATGGAAGTAAATAGAGCACAAATTACATTTACAGAGACAACCAATATCATCCAAAGTGCACCTTGGCATTGTCAACTGAGGTCTGTGGTCTCACCTTAAAATCCCAATATATTTGGGAGTGATTCAAAGAAGCTTTTAGTGCATGAGAAACACGAACCAAACATGACCAAATCATTGCTTATGTCATTGAAATAATCTGTTAGCTGCAGTGGGCGCTAAAAGCATGAAGAATTCTGGCTCAGATGGGATGATTCTGTTACCACATGAAGGCTAGACAGACCACAAACACCAAACTGACTCTCGTGTTTATTGGTATCCAGATGACTAATCAATGCTTGGACTGGAACCCAAGTCGCCAAATCATTGCTTATGTCATTGAAATAATCTGTTAGCTGCAGTGGGCGCTAAAAGCATGAAGAATTCTGGCTCAGATGGGATGATTCTGTTACCACATGAAGGCTAGAGACCACAAACACCAAACGGACTCTCGTGTTTATTGGTATCCAGATGACTAATCAATGCTTGGACTGGAACCCAAGTCATCATATGGTTCTGGAGTCTACAGCTTTTGGCGACGCCAAAGCTAACTCAGCAAATCTATATAAAGTTGGTGGCAAAAACCGGCGGCAGTGTAAACTGTGCTCCTGACCATTCCCACCCTTGTAATGACATACTTAGTTATTTGAATACTCTGTGGTTAAGATACCACAGAAATCAGTATAGAAAAGAGAATACTGGGAACGTATCGAGGTCAAAGATGTCTCTCAACACTCGCTTCTTCTCATGTGTGAGCCAATTCAATCTTTAATCAAAATCATAAAACTGGTTGACACATGTGTTTCATTTAGTCAGATGATGAATTAAAGGGATAGTTCAGCTAAAAAAATAAAATTCCTTCCAACCCTGTTTGACGTACTTTCTTCTATGGGACATAAAAGGTGAATTTTCAATATAATTAAAGTGAATTTAGACTGGGGCCGTAAAGCTCCAAAATGAAAATATTAAATATAAAAGTATCATAAAAGTGCCCTAAGTCTTCTGAGGCTAAGAAATTATTCACTAAATAGCCAACCTTTTATTAACACTCATGAAGCAGATTTGGTGTCATGCACGATCCTATTCCCCCCAAATCTGTATTTTTCTCCTTTCCTCAACAGAACCATTCCATTGGCTAAGACAACTTTTTCATGGGTCCTCTGTTAGGTGCCTGATTAGAAAAATGAAAAACACTTTACACTAGGGCTGCACGATTATGACAAAAATCATAATTGTCGATTATTCCCTTTAAATTGTAATTGCGATTATTAATTACGATTATCCCAATTTACATTGAATGTTTATACCATTGTTTTATGCAACTGCACCGTAAGTAGAAAGAAAAAAAGCATCTTAAGCACGCAGAATAACATAAGTGGACTTTGAACGATTACGTAATTGTGGCATCCATAATTGTAATCGCGATTAGAAATTCGATTAATTGTGCAGCCCTACTTTACACTGTATTTAATCATGAAAATATGTTCATTTCTTTTAAATGACATACTGCAGGGTGCGAACTACGGGGGAGCTAGGGGGAGCTCGGCTCCCCTTAATAAGACATGGGCTCCCCTGAAAACGTGATTTGTGAAATTTTGGGGGGTCTCAAAAAATATTGACAATGTGTTATTTTGACGTGCAATTTCAGTTTTGTGTAATGTGATCATCGTGGATTATTATGTGTAGAATTGCAAAAATATCATTCATTCATGCATGACGGCGATTTAAACCTAATTCACTTCAATACCGCAAGCGCAAACCCCCCCATAAAAAAAAAACAAGCGGGCTCCCCCAAAGTCCACGGTATAGTTCGAACACTGACATACTGTATAATACCATTCGAAAGTTTGGGGTTAGTCAGATTTTTAAAGAAATTAATAGTTTTATTCAGCAAGGATCCATTTAAATTGATCAGACATGTATAGCATTTTTCTATTTCAAATAAATGCTATTCTTTTTAACTTTAAATTCATCAAAGAATCCTCTATCACAGTTTCCACATAAATATTAAGCAACACAACTGTTTTCAACATTGATAATAATCAGAAATGTTTCTTGAGCTGCAAATCAGCATATTAGAATGATTTCTGAAGGATCATGTGACACTAAAGACAGGAGTAATGATGCTGAAAATTCAGCTTTGATATCACAGGAATGAAGTACATTTTAAAATAGATTTTTGTAAATAAATTGTAATAATATTTGACTATTATACCGTTTTTACTGCATGTCATTATTGCATTAAAATATCTTGCCAACTCCAACCTTTTGAAAGGTTATGCATCCCATATTAATTGTTTAAATACTTTTTAAAATAGAAAATAATATATTGCTAAAATGATCAAATCAAACATTTCCCTTTCTTTGTGCCTTCAGTTAGGCTTGACAATGAAGAAATCTTCTGAGTTAACTATCCCATTAACATAACACTTGAAGTAAACATGTGCTGTTTTTAATTCTGTGTTTTTAGCAGCAGAAATAGACTTATTCTCCACTCTTTTCTCTGAGTCGTTGATGCTTTTCACTTTAATTCCCCCTTTTGTCCGTCTCATCTCCATCAGAGCATTTTCAGTAAAAGTTCATATGTAGCATTTATGATTCCCCATGAGAAAACAGATCTCTGGAAGTTCAAATGCACACCACGAAACAGACGGCTCACCTTCCCGTCCCTCTCTCTCAAAACGTTTGCCAGTATCACCCTGCAGGACTGAAACTCCCCTCCAATCTGCACTTGTGCGTGAGACTTAACTACATTCAGAGGGTAAAACACCACCCCGAGACCCGCTCCCAGAATCCCTCCACATACAAAGTCATTAACCAAGTGCCCTGCCTTTGTCTCGACTTCGGGGAGCAGTTCCTTAATCGGTCCACGCAAGCCAAAGAAAAAAACATTGCTAGGGCCATTTCTGAGTAGGATTGGAACAAGGCCACGGTAAAGCTCTCGGATGCCGTGTTGTTGAAGCAAAAGACGGAAAATATGCGCAGTGTTCTGAAAGTTTCCATGATGACGTGGGTCCTGAAGTAGAGTTTGGACCCTCTCGAAAGGCGTTAAGACTGCTTCAGCTGTTCCCGCTAAAACTGCTGCGATGCTGTCCGTTAACAGGAAGGGGGCTTGAGGAGCGTGTAGCCGCAACAACCTGGAGAAGTCCTCATAGAGGCCAAACATAACTGCTATAGTGCTGCTTTTCTGCAGTAAGGGTGGCAGGATGCCGCGGTACAGTGTGCGCAAACCGTCCCTCTGGAGCTGGCGCACAGCTTCCCTCGTCTGCACTCCGAACAACTGCTGGCGGAACAGTGCCTTGTGTATGGGAAATGTGATGACAATGTTGGCGAACGCTGCGACAGAACCACACAAGTAGTGTTTCGGACTCTGCAGTGACTCTTGGTCTTGGTTGGTGGAGGCCATGGTCCTCGTTGATAGCCAGTCAAATGTCGAAAATGAGGATCAGATATGACAACATCTGGTGCATGAAATATAATGCGCTTCTGATGAAAGAAGAAAAAGAAATAGTCATCAACAACTAAGTGTAACAACTTAAATAGTATTGCTATGAACTTAAATATAGTAATGCATATGAAAAAATATAAATTGCTTAATTGGGTCATTTTATATTTCATTTTTAAAAATGAAACCATATTGTGTTTTTATGTCTGTATAGAGCACTGCAGTGATAAGGTTATGTATAAGAGGACATAAGCGATACTTAACAAGAAAACAAGTGATCCATATGCCTTCAAAATATAAGATCTTATAAAAATGCATTAAATTGAACAAAAGTGACAGGAAAGAGCAAAAAAAAAAAAAACTATTTAAAATAAACTGTTCTTTTGAGCTTTCTATTCATCAAGGAATCCTGGAAAACAATATATATCTATCTATATCAGCGGTGGCGAACTCCGGTCCTGGAGAGCCGCAGCCCTGAAGAGTTCAGCTCCAACCCTAATTAAAACTCACCTGCCTGTAGCTTCCTAGTAACCCTTCAGACCTTGATTAGCTTGTTCGGGTGTGTTTGATTAGGGTTGAAGCAAAACTCTGCAGGGCTGCGGCTCTCCAGGACTGACGTTCGCCACCCCTGATCTATATTAATATTAAGCAGCAGAACTAGGTCTATTTTCAACTGTGATGAAAAGAAATCAGAAACAGCATATTAGAATGAAAGAAAAATGGCTTTGAACAGCTTTATGCACACTTCAATTTATTTGGCTTATGGAGGGAAATTTTATTTTTTTATCATGTTGCATCCATTTTGGAAGCTTGCTGAGGACCCCTAGTGGGCTCCAGTCCTCTGCTTGACAACCACTAGACTGGTATGTTGAATTAATACAGAAATCAGGTATCCCTAGTTGATTTTAATGTGAAGAATACCAATGAATTCCACATTGCTAGGAGTGTGGAACATTTCTATAGGTGTCCAGACTAAAAGATACAATTAGCCTATGACCTTCACCACAGTATCATAGTTAGTAGCTTACAGTTATTATTGTTACTATATAAAATCATAATAAATAGATATGGGGTTTCATTCGAATCGCTTTCATAATATTTTTTTGTCATTTTTTGGTTTATTATCTTTCTTTAAGCCAGCAGTGTTGGCAAATACTATGGTTACCATGGTAATTCTTGCAAAGGCGTGACCTGTGATGTTATGACAAAGACAAATCAAATCAACCGCGCCCGTTCCTCAGAAAATCATGATATAAGATAATTTGAACGAAATCACTGAATTATTTCACACTACAAAGATGAAGCATCTTCATCTTCACTGACAACAACGAGCTACATAATGCAAAAACACATCACGTTCAAATTTGATCATATTGTTTACCCGCTATGAAATGTCTCTGAATGAACATATGATAAAATATCCAGCACAATCTGATGACTAAGTGATGTACATTTTATAAGTATTGAAAGCTCACCTCGTGTCATTCGCTTCCGTCGCGTGTATCACATGTATCACAACACGCTCGCGCTCTGATTGGCTTGATGATCCCATCGCCTGACGTGCTGATCCGAGATCTGTGTCTAAATTTAAATCGATGGCTTTCTGAGATTTGTTTGGTGCTGTAGCCTTTTCTTTGTAAGAACTTTATTTACTTTTACTTTTACTTTTAGTCATTTAGCAGACGCTTTTATCCAAAGCGACTTACAAATAAGAAAAAGTAATTAAAACTAAAAGCTAAAACTCTATAAATACTATATATATATATATATATATATATACACACATTTAAGAAAATAAAAGAAATTAAATAAAAATGACAAATGCATACAACAACATTTCAAAACTAAAACATTTAAATGAAAACAAAAAATAAAGCTAAAAACAATTCAAAAATATTAAAAGAACAAAAGGTATGAGTATAATAATGATTCTAACATAATATATATACATATTTATACATATTTATATATAATATAATATAATAATAATAATATAATAAATATACATATTTCAAACAGAACATTATGTTACGGTGCGTGTTGTAGATAAAATGACAACATACAGCAGAACAATAAAGATCACTGGACGTGGAAGCATTGTAGATTAATGAATACAATTAATGAATACAATTTAGCATTTTTATAGTTACATTTTTTTCTATGTCTAATAATGAATAAATACTCTGACTGTAATATAAAACATTCAAGATATTTGCATGTTTTTCAGGACACTGGTCTCTGTTTTGGGGGAAAACACATGAGGCGTCAACTCGTTAGGCCACACTGATAGAGAAAAAAAAAACTGGTCAAGCATTTGATCAATTAGCCAATGAAAACGAAGGAACAAAATGATCAACAGCTTGCACCTGCAATAGTAATTAAATTGTTCATCACTTAGCTAGCAGTCAGGTTGTGTTGTTTAAATATATACGTGTCCAAACAGAAATCCTACTCTGTCTCCTACGTCTTGTGTGTTGTTCTTCAACAGTAAAGTAAGAGGTTTGGTGTCTTATTTTGTGTAGTGGTTTGTTGTAGCGTATGTTTTCATATTTGTAGGTCATTTCTTCGTTTAACCCATTCATTTTCCTTAAGAAAAACTGAAGTAAAATGATGGCTGACAAACCAGATATCAGTGAGATCTCTCAGTTTGACAAGACCAAGCTGAAGAAGACTGAGACAAAAGAGAAGAACACCCTTCCAACTAAAGAGAGTAAGTTTGAGTTTTACAGAATGCTCATTACCTTCTGAACCCTAAGTGATGTTTTTGTTCTTATTAGTGTAAAGCTTGTTCTTTGTAGATTTTTTTTTGTTTTTTTGTAGAGTTTCTTTTTTACAATAAGTTTCTATTATTATTATTATTATTATTATATTTAACTTTTTTTTTAAATTTGCTCCGTTTTTTTCCCCTTCCAACTAAAGAGAGTAAGTTTGAGTTTTACAGAATGCTCATTACCTTCTGAACCCTAAGTGATGTTTTTGTTCTTATTAGTGTAAAGCTTGTTCTTTTGTAGAATTTTTTTTTTTTGTAGTTTCTTTTTTACAAGTTTTTATTATTATTATTATTATTATTATTATTATTATTATTATTATTATTATTATTATTATTATTATTATTATTATTATTATTATTATTATTATTATTATTATTATTATATTTAACTTTTTTAATTTGCTCCGTTTTTTTTCCTCACCTTCCAGCCATTGAACAGGAGAAACACTGTGAGGCATAAACTCTTCACCAAGGGCAAGATGTGGAGAACTGTGAGATGGCAAGTCACTTGAAGCAGAGGATGGCTTCTTCCAACCACCAGTCACTATATAGTCCTAGGCTGGTGTGGAATATTTGCCCTCATAGTTTTAACTTGTGTATCAGACCATCCTGAAAGACGACTGACTTGATAATGAATACTATTGTATGATCATGTGTCACTGAAGAGGCAGTCAGCTTTGCACTGAGGCTGTCTAACTCTGTTTCTTAAATCCATTGGAATGAAGAAAATTAGTTTTATTTGCCCTCTTCTTTGGTGAAATAAACCTTTCAAATGAATTACTGTCTGTGTTGGGTTTTTAAGTGAACTATGGGCTTTTGATATTTGATTGTAGGCTAATGTTAAAGGGGTGGTTGATTGCAAGAATTTTTATTTTTTAACGTTAGTGTGTATTGTTGCTGTTTGAGCATAAACAATATCTGCAAAGTTACGAAACTGAAAGTATAAACTTGTAAGAGTACTATATTTAAAATCCATTTATTTCATACTAAGTATAGTTCATATCTATTAAAGGGATGGTTGATTGCGATTTCACTTTTTTAACGTTAGTTTGTTGCTGTTGTTGCTGTTTGAGCATAAACAATATCTGCAAAGTTACGAAACTGAAAGTTCAATGCAAACGTCTTTTAAAATTCTGGCAGTTAATGCCTACGAAAACGGCTGGTAGGGACTACAAGAAGTTACTTCCTGGGTCCGTGACAGGGCTGTGCACAGACCTTTTGAGGGGCATGTGCTGAAACTGAAAAAGGGCACCCCCACCCCCTTAATGACAAATGAAATAATAGTCTCAAAAGCTTTAGATTTATTCACTATTAATAACAGCCATATATATAGGGTTTCTTAGGTCTAAGAGTTTCTTTAGAAAGTTCTTTAGTCCTTTTTTTAAAATCAAATGTAAATTCCTGTCTCAGTCACATGTTCTTGGTTAAACCGAACTACAAACTTTCCAGTGATGTCTGTGAGAAAGATATATTCACTCGACAAGCTCGTGCATCTGCGCCGCCGCGTGCTCAATCCACTCAGCGTGCTTTGTTAATCAGCTCGCTCACATCAGCTATACAGGCGTTAATACTGAATGTTTAATGTTATATTCATTGCATACATATACTTCGTAGTAGACACCCTTAACTCCTTTCTGCTGTCTGTTGTTCTGTTGTCGGTGTTTCTTTGTTTGAATATGGCGCTTATCACATGCTGTGTGGTATCCGCGTTTGGTATCGGGGCATTTTAACGAGTACGTGTACGAGTACAGGAGACCAGTATCGGTATCGGTGCATCCCTAACTTCAAGTATTTCAAACGTAATGGTTTCAGTTAGCTGTAATGACCTAAATGGTAATCCAACACAATGAAATATTCAGCTGTTACTTATTAGTTGAAAATTCCTGCTGGAAGGCAATTTTAGCTAAAATATTTCTTAAGTATTCCTTTGTTAAATGTTTATAGGTTACACTTGATTCTGTTTTGCCTGATCATGAACCCGGGGGCTGTTTCATAAAACAAGTTTAAACAAGCCAGGCTTATTTCAGTTAATCTGACTTATTGTCAGTTGATTTGGTTCAAAATAAGTCAGACTAACTGAAATAAACCTGGTTTATTTGGTAAATTTGTTTTATGAAACAGGCCCCTGATTATTCAAGTCTGGTAATATACGTTAACTGAAATACTTCCTTGAATTACAACACAAATCTTGAGTCCAAAAGCTAGCTGTCTGTCTGTCTGTATTTATGTAAATACATTCTTCAGTTATTTTAGGATGTGCCACACCATTTACACCAGTACAGTGCCTGGCCTGCAGTAACTGGTTGCATAACTGAGGTCCGTGCTGCTTTCACTGCCTGCAGGCCATGCAGAGTGACAGACATTCACAGCCATGCAGAGATGTGACAGACATTCACAGCTTTAGTGTGGGTGACAGCGATGGAACAGCATCCAATGTGAATAATTTTGGTTAGTTCTCTTTTCTTACACACAAACACTGACATTTGTTTTTTTGGTAAGAACTATATTGACTTCTATTGTTATTACTGAGCTACAGTGATAATATTGCACATATTCTTTGGCATAGCATCTCATAATTTTGACTTTTTAATCTCATTATTTTGACTTTGTCATAATAATGATTTTTATGGCATAATTATGATTTGCCAAAGCATGATTTTTTTCCTTATGTGGCAGAAATTGGCCTTCATAGTGTAAAGGCCTTTACACAAAGAGCAATAACTAAAACCATAAAGTTAAAACTATAAGAGGAGATATTGTGGGAATCACTTTCAGAATGTTTTTTTTCCCTGAGCAATTATTGACAATAAGAATATTGTCAGTATATTAAATCCCTTGCTAAGCTGAACTTGACACGAACTTGGACTCTCAGAGCACTTTTCTAAGAACAGTCAGTGGAAAGTATGCAAATAATATCATCCAATATTGACCACAAGTCTGTGTATTTTAGCATTCTTTGCATTCCTCGCAGTCTTAGCGTTCCACACTTCTTTAGTCTCCACTGAAACATTCATTATCATATTAACTTAATTTTTAAATGTTTGTTTTCATGACTATCAGAAAATACAATTATATAGAATGTAAAAAAATATATATAGTCCTTTAATTTCGCTTTTATTGAAAAAGAAAAATTGAAATAAAAATCACTAATAGCAGGAGTTTGGCGCCCTCTGCTTTATGACATAATATCTACAGGTACAGTTTAAGGATCTTCATGAACGTAAATAAGGCTACTGGATATGTACATGAACGACCTTTTATGTACACTCTCAATACTGTTTTACATTTGTTTTATTTATATTTCACTCACGTTAAGGAACACAGAAATATCTTAAATAATAGTCTACATTTATTGTTGTTTTTCACACAAGATGTTAAAACCAGATACTAAATTAGTTTTATAAAAGTTAACATCGGACAGTTCAAAAAACGGAAAGCTTTTTCTTAATTTTGGGAGACAGGTTTATAACCACGAGTGCTCTAAAGTTAAAACTATAAGAGGAGATATTGTGGGAATCACTTTCAGAATGTTTTTTTTCCCTGAGCAATTATTGACAATAAGAATATTGTCAGTATATTAAATCCCTTGCTAAGCTGAACTTGACACGAACTTGGACTCTCAGAGCACTTTTCTAAGAACAGTCAGTGGAAAGTATGCAAATAATATCATCCAATATTGACCACAAGTCTGTGTATTTTAGCATTCTTTGCATTCCTCGCAATGTCTTAGCGTTCCACACTTCTTTAGTCTCCACTGAAACATTCATTATCATATTAACTTAATTTTTAAATGTTTGTTTTCATGACTATCAGAAAATACAATTATATAGAATGTAAAAAAATATATATAGTCCTTTAATTTCGCTTTTATTGAAAAAGAAAAATTGAAATAAAAATCACTAATAGCAGGAGTTTGGCGCCCTCTGCTTTATGACATAATATCTACAGGTACAGTTTAAGGATCTTCATGAACGTAAATAAGGCTACTGGATATGTACATGAACGACCTTTTATGTACACTCTCAATACTGTTTTACATTTGTTTTATTTATATTTCACTCACGTTAAGGAACACAGAAATATCTTAAATAATAGGCTACATTTATTGTTGTTTTTCACACAAGATGTTAAAACCAGATGCTAAATTAGTTTTATAAAAGTTAACATCGGACAGTTCAAAAAACGGAAAGCTTTTTCTTAAATTTGGGAGACAGGTTTATAACCACGAGTGCTCTACCAATGAGCTGCTACGCAATGGCATGAGCCAATCACGTGTTCAGCCTATGGTTCAGCCCCTTGATCAAAACCCCGCCCACTCCGTTTCATTCACGGACGTACTGCATCATTCATTTATAGTCGAACAGGAACAGTCACGGGTCGCACTATTACTAAATTCATTCAGAGTAACCGTCAACATACATATGACCGTTTAACCACGTCGATCGCTTATTTGTTTATCCGTTGAATTACAGTTTAGTTCCGAGTTAGATCAACATGGAGAACGGCCTGGAAAGCACAGGAGACAGTCGTCTGGATCAGGCTGTCACGCAGTGGCTGCAGTATGACAAGGTAACACCAAACAAATGCTGATGTGTAGCTTCAGGTAGCTTTAAATATGTGAAATCTGACATCTTTAGTGTTGAAAACTGAAGTTTAGTAGCTTGTTACCAAACCTGGCTTAAAAATTCCTTTTAAGTGGCTTATTAACTAACATCTCAGTTATGAAACAGTGAAGAGAAACACCCTGACATTGCTTTATAATGTAATGACCCACTAAAGCAGTTTTCAGAACTAGACCTGCTTGTACAAGATGCTTTTCAGGAAGTGCTCTTACTAACTGAATTACTCAACATGATCTGAATAGCGATTCAGTCAGTTCCTTATTGATATGCCATTATTTAAAATAGACTTTTGCTGAGAGACTGATCAATCCTGCATAAAGTTAGTTTAGGTCTATACTCTCATTTGTCTCACAACTGTAAAATTAATATGCAATACTGTTCAGAAGTTTGGGTGTAGTAAGATTTTATTGTTTTTGAAAGCAGTCTCTAATGTTAACCAAGGCTGCATTTATTTGAGCAAAAATACAGTACAAACAGTAATATTTCTATTTAAATATATTTTAAAATGTCATTTATTCCTGTGATGCAAAGTCTTCAGTGTCACATGATCCTTCAGAAAGCATCCTAATATGCTGATTTGGTGCTCAAGAAATATGTCTTATTATTATTATCATCCATGTTGAAAACAGTTGTGCTGCTTAAAATGTTTATTAAAATGTGATTTATTTTTCAGGATTCTTTGATGAATAGAAAGTTCAAAAGAACAGAATTGATTTGACATAGAAATCTTTTGTATAAACATCTTTACTGTTTTTTTTTTACAGTAGCTTTTATAAATGTCTTTACTGATGTTTTTAGATCAAATTTAATATGGATCCTCACATAAAATCTTACTGACCCCAAACTTTTGAACAGTCGAGTAGATGTCAAAGTACTGATAATTTGATTTGCTTTTTAAAATCTCTGACTTTTGATTGCATATATTGGCAAATCTGAGCAGCTCACAGATCACTGTGTTCTTTTTCTCAAAAGAAAAATCTGAGAAGCAAGAGATTTAAGAATAAGCCTCCAATTTATATCAAGAGAAACATTTGTAATGTCCCTTTCGGAGTGTTTTGGAATTGGGCAAATGTGGCTGATTTATTTGCTACAAACACATTACTTGCCTGAACTCAAATTGAAAGAGCATTGTGCTTGGAAAAACAAAGAAGCATGGCACAAAACAGTTTCTAGACTGTCCCAGTTACACTGAAACACTTAAACAGTAGAGTATCCTCTAAGACACCATTTAAATAGCATGTAAATCAGTGTCAATGGACAGTTCCATAAAAGTACTTACAATGGATATTAGTGCTGTCATTACAGTAATTGGAGTCTTCTGCTTAACTGGGTCACATGAAACAGTTAATGGTTTTACGCAGAAGTGGAAGGTCATTGATTAAGTAAAATTAGACATTCAGATGATTTCAGCCATTTTTACAGTGCAAATATGTATGTACACAATATGTGTTTAACAATATGATTTTTTAAACTATATTGAATCAACCCTCAACGGACACCTTGGCAATTGAGTCAGAGCTGCAGAAGTGTTTCGGGGCCCGTATGGAGTTTGGCACAGCGGGACTGAGAGCCGCCATGGGACCTGGAGTGTCCTGCATGAATGACCTCACCATCATACAGACCACGCAGGTGACATATTCTACACAAGCTTTGCGTGACATCTTATCACTTATTATCTTTTCACTCTGAATAATATACAAGAGGCCTAAGCTATAACATCAGATTAGGGTATTCAAGTGCTCTTGGTGCCCCACAGGTGCCCTATAGGCTGGAGGTTTGGTAGTATCTTGGTTGTATGTAAGCGACCAAGATAGTCAAAACAGCAGCTGATAATGTTTGTTATAATAGTAAAATATGTCCTGGGAACTATATAACCTCCTACTATGCAACACCCACATCTCAAAAATCCAATCAACAACCCATTCATAGAACCAAGTACATGCCATTATACTTGTATGTATGTCACAATACAGAAAAAAGTCACTACTTCCATTTCATCGCGACTTTAAGGTGCAGTCACATTTGCAAAATCTTGTGGGCAAATAAGGTCTGTTGTCTGTTATCAAGAGTAGTTGTCTGTGTAGTGATGTGTACAGTTGAGGTCAAAAGTTTACACCCCCCTTTCAGAATCTGCAAAATGTAAATGAACACAAAGAACCTACTGGTTTTTCTGCACCAACATAAAATATATAAACAGCCATATTCACCTACAGTTGTGGTCAACATTTTACATACACTTTGCAGTATCTGCAAAATGTTAATTATTTTACCTAAATAAGAGGGATCATACAAAATGCATGTTATTTTTTATTTAGTACTGACCTGAATAAGATATTTCACATAAAATGTTTACATATAGTCCACAAGAGAAAATAATACTTGAATTTAAAAAAGATGACCCTGTTCAAAAGTTTACATTTCTTAATACTGTGTTGTTACCTGAATGATCCACAGCTGTGTTTTTTTGTTTAGTGATAGTTGTTCATGAGTCCCTTGTTTGTCCTGATCCTGAACAGTTAAACTGCCTGCTGTTCTTCAGAAAAATCCTTCAGGTCCCACAAATTCTTTGGTTTTGCAGCATTTTTGTGTATTTGAACCCTTTTAAATGAATCTGAGGTAAAATGAACTGGCACTACACAGCGTCTTGTTGTCTTCGGAGCATCTTTATCGTTTGGTTTCTGTGTAGACCTGCGTTCGCCTCTCGTTATTTACACTACATGGGCGAATCGGTGGACGGGGCTAAACAGGCAGTGATGTAGAAGCAGGCATTGATCATCTTCTGTGGAGGTGGTGTTTAGCCACACTATTATTTCTTAGAGTTGTACATTCCACAAGCTGTCGTTTTGGCAGACTGACTTCAATATAAGCTGTTTTTAAACTAACAAGACAGTTTTATTTAAGGGGGTCTGAATACTTTCCGTACCCACTGTATATCAAAAGATCATGGGAATTTTGGTTTCTCAGTTCATGACCCTTTGAAATAAATTACAGATCGCAGGTATTCCTATTGAAATAACTGGATTTCACCTGCAAAAATTAGGTGAACAATGGTAAATGTGACCTCACCTTTATGTTGCTGCAGTGCTACTCACATACATATTCATATGTATATCAGTATACATATCCAGCTTAGTGTAGTTCACACCAATGTTGGGCATGAAAATTTGGTCTGATTTTTGCATGGAATTTATCTGTTCAAACCAATGAGAAAAATGGGCAGATGGGCTAAATAAAAATGCACATTCATTCTCTGACAGTAGGTGGTACTTATGGAAAAGCAGAAATACAGAATATGAAAGGCCAGTGGAGTGCAACTTTTCATTTCTGACTACCTTTTTGTTAAATAGAAGTCAAGCAGTATTTATATTTGCTCTGCTATTCACTGTTGCTTAGCAAAATAGTGTTTTTGTGAGCGCTACCAAGCCATCCGCTTGTTAAGTCGTGACGTAAGGAATGCTGTTTCCAGGTCCAAGCCTCTAATCATTTCACTTGAGAATACCATCTCAACAGCCGTTTATGAGCTCTATTTATTCATATTACCAAACATTCATCTTGGTGTGAACAGGCCTTAAAGGGATACTCCACTCATTTACTCACCTGTCCCAGATGCATGACGTTTTCTGTGGAGCACAAACAGAGATTTGTAGAAACTTTGCAAAGCATAATCAAGTTAATGGGCAAAACTGTGTTCCACAAACCATTTATCACATTGTCACAATAAATTTGGTGTCCTGTAAGGCTATGGATCGATGGTAATTACCCTCTTTTGCTTCTGGTAGGGTTTCTGTGCGTACCTGGAGCAGTGTTTTACAGATCTGAAGCAGAGAGGGGTGGTGATCGGGTTCGACGCTCGCGCTCACCCCCCTAGTGGTGGCAGCAGTAAAAGATTTGCCTGTCTTGCTGCTTCTGTCTTGATCAGTCGAGGCGTCCCAGTCTACCTCTTTAGTGACATCACACCCACTCCATATGTGGTACGTATGAACCTGCTGTACTCATGGAGAGAAAGTTCAGATTTATTATTCATTCTGATATGTTAGAGCCATGGTGGTAGAGCACGGCACATTAGCACCCATTTAGGGGTGCAGGTTCGAGTCTTGACTTTGGCATGTTCCAGTACCATTTACTTTGTTCTCCTCCATTTAAATTGTTCTCTTAACAATAAAAAAAGAAAAAAAAAGTCCTTTACTTGGTCATGCCTTGGCACAGTAATAGTATCACCATGGCATTTTGACATATGCCAGTGTACTGAATGATTACCATAATAATTTCTATGCAACATATTCAAAGATCTAGTAACATTGTCCAGATATTTTCTGTTCATTATTTAGAAGTGTTGTTCATCGGGGGTAGAGGTTTGTGTTCTAAGATCTTTGAAATTTGCAACTTCCTGCTACAAAGAACTAATCACAAACCAACATCCAAACGCATGAGAAAGGAGACAGAGAGACACAACTGCACGTGAACACATTGTGAGATTGTTGCATAAGAGACTAGAGGGGTTCATGAAGATTCTTCACCAATCATCAACTTTTCTGTTCCCATGAGTACACGGACACGCTCTCACTCATTCTCTTATCACTCTGTCAACCTTTCCCTTTGAGCCCTCAAACAGCTTTCTCTCACTCTGTGTCCTCTAGCCTAAAAGCTTTTTGGTCACTGTTATGTAAAATGAAGTATTAGTCCAAAAAAACATTGATTTAAAAAGTAAAAAAATAATGTAATTTGAGAGGGAAAATGTTATGCCATCCACATAACTTGCCATCTCTCCAAATCTGTAACTTGGTGGCCCCGGTGGTCTAAATGTCATATTTTCAATTTTCAGCTAAGCATGGGTTCTGGGTAAAATTTTTGGCACAGTCAGAGAGCTGCCACAGCATGATCATGTGCACCTTGCAAGCTCAGAGCAAGTTTGTTCAACCGTGCTTTTTTTGGACATGTACCATGTACTTTTTATGTTGTGTTACTTTTATAATTTACATGATACATTGTTGTGTTACTCTTAATAAAAGATATCTACTATGTGACTAATAACTAATTATGTTTGGTACTTAGAAAGGTACACTACTGTTTAAAAGTTTGGGGTTAGTATGATTATTAATCTTTTTTAAGAAATGAATACTTTTATTCACCAGTTCAATTGATGCATTAAATTGATCAAAAGTGACAGTATAGACTTTTACATTGTTACAAACATTTTTGATTCAAATAAATGCTGTCCTTTTGAAATGTTTATTTATCAAATTTATCATGGTATCCACAAAAATGTATAAAAACGGATAGTTTCCTCACAAAAAATCATTGTAAACCACTGTTTCTTGGGGCTGATTGCTTTAATTTAGCAGAGCAAAAAAATGAACATCTCTTCTCTTCCCTTCTTTTCTTTTAGCCTTTTACCGTATCACATCTAGGATTGGGTGCTGGTGTCATGGTAACAGCCTCCCATAATCCCAAACAAGATAATGGATACAAGGTAATATCGATCCCTAAATAAAATGTTTGATTTGAAAGAATATAGCATGTTTGATATGACCCATTTTTCAATACGTGTGTTTAAGGTGTACTGGGCAAATGGAGCTCAGATCATTCCTCCCCATGATAAGGGCATCGCTGCAGCTATTGAACAGAACCTTGAGCCGTGGCCTAAATCATGGGATACAGATGGAGCTCTTCAGAGTTCCCTACTCAATGACCCATACCAGGACATACACAGAGAATACTGCAAAACCATACAACAGCACTGCTTTCACAGGTACACTCACAAAGATATGCCTGCAGAATTCCATTTGAATGATCTGATATTCATTTTAAAAAATTCCACGATTAATACTTCCAGAACATGCCTTTTAATATCTTTTAATAATATTTCAGTCATGACAACTCTTGGAACATTTTAGCATGGTGATGAATATGACAATGTTAATGTATTTGGTCTTGGCGTAACAGATCTGCTACGCTGCTGCTGAATTGCTGCTGCTGTTGGTTATTGCTGTAGTTGTAGATTATTGCTGCTGCTGCAAGCAAGTACAGGAACTTGCTACTGCCAATGCATATGGCGATACGGTGCCATGAGTATTTAAGACATAC
>NW_015641029.1:964109-964520 GCF_001515625.1 Sinocyclocheilus rhinocerous | reverse complement strand
CGTTGCAGTCTGTCAGTCATATAATGGCAGTCTATGGGCTCCACGGCTTTGAGAGCCAAAAAAACAAACAAAACCAAATTAAACCCTGCGGCTCGTGACGATACATTGATGTGTAAAGACACGAAACGATTGGTCTGTGCAAGAAACTGAACAGTATTTATATCGTTTTTTACCACCGCAATGTCCGAACTGTCCTGAGAGCATCCTGACGCGTCGTCTTCTTCTTCTTGCTTTACGGCGGATCGCAGACTTATAAGTACATTACCGCCACCTATCTCTCAAATGGACCATTGACACTCTATCTACAATCTCAATTAGGAGTGAATGGTCCCAATTTGAGAGATAGGTGGCGGTAATGCACTTATAAGTCTGCGATCCGCCGTAAAGCAAGAAGAAGAAGAAGACGCGTCA